>NW_026928161.1:0-33106 GCF_032062105.1 Saccostrea cuccullata | reverse complement strand
CACACTACGAGTAGTTTGTTTACCTTTATTCACTGACGCATGACAAACGTGTTTCCTAATCCGTCTAAAATATCATTGTGTATTTTCTTCTATTTGTCGCTTTTTTAAACAGGTCTGGACGATTTCTAAATATGGAAGTCAAGAACGATAACCGAAAGTTGCTATAAATATACATCAAGTACACATAATGATTTTTCTGTCCAATCAGACAACAGCATTTTTACACACCCCAAAACATATTTTAAAAGAACAAAAGATAACAGTTGCTTTTGTTTTTTTCCTAAAAAAGATTTTTTTAAGAAAAAATCGGTAGAAGTAAGATGAAAACTTTTGAAGAATAAGGTATTCCCCACATTTTTACCGTGAACAACCATGACATTTTTATCTCGGTAAAGAAAAAAATAATGCACGATAGAATATAATCATTTACAGAGGTATATAGATCGCACCAGCAAGTTTTTATCAAGTTCAATCATAACATTTACCAGAATATATTATATGATGGTAAATATAATTTTGCTTAGCCGTCCGATTTTCATTGATAATGCTTAAATTCCATGTGTATAGATCAACTCACACAAGTGTTTATCGTATGGAGTATACACATATAGTTTTGCATTATCACGGGTTTCATGAGCGCCGAATACTTAGCTATGCAGACTTAAAATGGACATAAGGAAAGGCGTTTAACGTGGAGAGAAGAGAATCCTGTAATTATACATGAATGCGTTTTATCCCAATATCTTACCTTGCATATCAGAAACTGCATCGACTACTAGTATTCTGTAATGAACACTCAAAAATAATAAAGACTGTCATCTTTTCGATAAGATTTTTATGTCAGGCTCTAAAAACTGAAAATTTACCGTATTTATATCAATTTTTTAACGTAATTAAACTTTTGTGATTGCTAACTCCTAGAGACACTTTTTTTTATCTCACTTAAAACGTATTCCAAGCTTTCAAGTCGTGTTTGTTCACGGTAGAATTGTCATAAATATAACATTATTCCCAAATGCGCAGAAAGTTTACAAAAAGTTTGTTCTCAAAAAATCTTTTGAGCAAAAACCGTAAAAACTACGTGTTTTATTTATTCTCTCACGGGTTTGTCTAAATGCTGTTATCTGATTGGTCAGAAGGATTAGTGCCTTGTTTATTCTGTGTATTAATAGCAATTCACGGTTATCGTTCTTGACTTCCTTATTTAGAAATCGTCCAGACCTGTTAAAACATTGTAAGTAATTACAAAAAAATTGACATAAGCAATTTTCAAATACAAAGTGGTTAAAACACTATCCGTTCCATTTTACACATATACTTATTTCTTCCGATTTCAAACTTTATATCACTGGTCCCGAGAAAACTATCGAGATACGGGAAGTTAGGGAGAGTTAGGAAGTTAGGGAGAGTTACGTTCGTTCGTAAGATGTCGGTGTTTCTCTATTAAAAATAACTATAGTCAACTACAGTTAACGATATTTATAATTTTGACACTCTGAAAACTTTTATTTACTCTTATAATAGCGATAAATTTGATTAACTTGAGCAATAAATTTGACACTTTGATAAACTTTGGCAAAATTTTTGTCATTTTGATAAACTATAGTTACTGTGATAACTTTGATTCCCTATAGTAAAAACTTTCACACTTAGATTAACTATAGAGATAACATTAAAAACTTTTATTTACTATAGTGATCACCTTGACAATTTGATTCACTATTGTGATCACTATGAAAACTTTCATTTACTAAAGTAAACACTTTCAAAAGTTTGTTTTACTATAGTAATAAAGACACTTCGATTGACTATAGTAATTAAGTTACTTTTGAGTGCATATTGTTTTTAATCAAAATATCTTAACAATGTCAATACATTTTAACTTCAGATTTTTTGTTCGGGTACGCCCACAATGTGCTCCTTGTAATGTTTGAAAAAAAAGAAAAAAAATATCAAAATTCATGTTAAAAGAAATTCTGTAAGAAAAAAAAAAAACAACAAAATAATCATACTCACAATGATATAATTTAATTTTTGAAATCATAATATCTTCATTCTTGATACACATTTAAGGCTTAGTAAAGCAGAAGCTCTTTTCGATTTGTTATTGTTCCTATTAATTAAGATTGTACTTTATACAACTGTTTACCTGGAGTTTCCAGAAACTGTACTTTGGACGTTTCCAATTATATCAACTTATACTACCGCATATTTTCTATCTTACGGCACTCCAGTGACATCAGGTATCTATAAAATATTTCGGATTAATTGATCTATGCGTCAGTGTTTTTAAAAGATGTTGGTTTTAAAGACCGATAACTATCGTTTAATTAAACCCCTTTTCATTATACGTACATGTATTGAGATGAATCTGGACATTTTGTAAATGTATGCTTCTGCTGGTTGTATAACAAAACAAGTGGACTCTGTCATTAATCTGTTTGTTTAAACGTGTCTATTATAAATTAAGGAACATATAAAATGTATCTATGTTTGAAAAAAAAAACAATTCTAACATGTTTTAATATATTTAAGAAGAATCCATCTCGAGAGATTGTCGATTGCCTGGTTATTTATACAAAGGAACTACAAGTGTAACAGAATCAGGTTTTACATGTCAACGATGGGATAGGCAGACTCCACACGAGCAAAACTACAGGGTTTTTAGTCTCGCTCAAGAGAACTACTGTAGAAATTTTGACAGAGAAGAACCTTGGTGTTATACGACTAATTCAAGTGTCCGATGGGAACTTTGTGGTGTTGACGTTTGTAGTAAGTGCGTCAAAAATATTCTCCTATTGTATTGATTCTCCTTTTTATTGAACACAATTTGTAGATTCAGAAGAATAAATTATCTATATGCAGATCTCATAAACTATGTGTACTGTGTATTGCATATACTCCTTTGTTGTAGGTTCGCCTTGTCTTAATCAATCATTTTATACATCAGAAGTAACATCAGAGTGTCTCTCTGCAGAATCAGAAACTGATGAATTCTGCAGGTTAGATAAATTTGCTTTAGTGTTTATTTTATTCATACATTCTATGGAATGTGTATAATTCTTTGTAGCTTTACAAAACTTTTTTAGTAACATCTTATTTAAATCTTTTAATTTTTTTTTCACTGAAGTAAAAAGAGTTGAGATTATCAATTAAAACTAGATTTGTTTTCACATTGTTTCTTTCCTGAGGAAGGACATGTTAAAAGGCTTATTAGATTTACAGACATGAACCCTAGTATTATATTAATAACCTATGTAACCGATAAATTTAAATCTCAACTTTCTTACAATTTTATATCAATGACAGATGGTTTTATTGTTTTATAAAAGGTAAATTTATTTAATACCTTGTCATTTTTATTGGCCATTTGAAAAAAATAATGGCATATATTTCTATTCTTAAGCTGATAATGAAAGATGCTTGAATTTCTGATTTAAAAATCTATATTCAGGTTTTATAGAGCTCATTTATCAAAAACCTGTCGGTATTTCCAAAGTTTCTTAATTATGTTGACTCATTGCTAGCAGACCTATTTTATTCATGTAAAAGAGAATTTATTCAAAATCTAATACCTGGCAAGAAGACATCACATGACTCAATTTGCCATTCAGATATAATAAGCGACGTAATATCATTAACGATAGAAAGGTACTTCCATTCATATATTATACACATACATAAACCATCGAGTTTGAAAGATCGGAAACTTGACACATCTGTTTCGAATTTGGAAATATATTCTAGGAAAAAAAATAAATGGTTATTCAAAAACTAATGTTTACGATAAACGCAATGACTTATCCTTCAATTTTCAACGTCACTTACATGTATAGCAATATACCCTATTTCCTGCATATAGATCTTATGTTTCTCAATTAATTTCGCAGTTTTTTTTTTTATGGAAGCATATAAGTAATTTTAGGGAAGATTAGACTTTTTAAAGAAAAATAAGTTTGATTATTTGCAAAATCCGCTGATAAACGTAACCTGTTATAATCGATTGCATAAAGATAAAAGAATATCTAACGCAGCGACGTGAACCACAACCACGGCATTACATGACTTCTATTAATAGCAAAATTTTCCTCAATAAAAATGCTAACAGATCAACAACACCCTGGAGTTTAATAACTACTTTGAGTAAATAATGTAGTTGAAAAACGTATTTTGCCTAAAAAGTGCTGCTAGATTTCCACTGTCCCGTCAGTAAAAAAATTAATTATTCCACACACACATTCGCACTAAACCTTACCCGATTCTTTGATTTTTTATTTACATATGAACCGAGATTTTTCCTAAAACCTTGGGATTCTAGCAGCACTTTTCAAGTATTCTAAGAGGCAATCTTTCGATCTGTACAACTCTTATGTTTTGACACATTTTAATTGATTAATTATATACTGTTTAACGTCCCTCTCCAGAATATTTCACTGATATGGAGACGTCACTCTTGCCAGTGAAGGGCTGCAAATTTAGGTCTATGCTCGGCAGTTACGGCCTTTGAGCAGGGAGGGATCTTTATCGTGCCACACCTGCTGTGACATGGGGCCTTGGTTTATACGGTCTCATCCGAAGGACCGCCCCATTTAGTCGACTTTTACGACAAGCAAGAGGGTACATGTACTGAGGATCTGTTCTAACCCGGATCTCCACGGGGCTGTTTAGAAATATACAGCTTATTGTTGTTCTGTTGCATTTTTTGTCAAAAATGACAGAGAAAAGGCCGACCGATGAAAATGAATTAGCATTCTATTTATTAACTGAAGTCCATAAGAATTTCGCAAATATTCAATATATTTGCTTTTAAATTCTATTCTACGTACCTTTGTACATGTCGTCTTAGCCAAATTCTCTTTCAAGGAATAATAAATTTCCAAGGTATTTGATGTTCACATATATGGCGTAATCGGTGGTAGATTCTAATCAAAATGACAGATACCGCATTACAAAATAAAAACATTTTTTTGGTTATATAAATGTTTACACGTTTTTATTCATTTTCTAGAGTTAAATTGCATCTCTAAATACCAATAAAGGAAACTAGAGTTCTAAAATTGACGTTATCTCGCATACTATGACGTCATAAAGTAGCACTGATTTAGTCAAGGTAGAATATTTGGTGTGCTTCCTTATTCCCCTGCCTTAAGTAAATACATGATATTCGTCATCAATTTCTAAACAGAGGTTTTTGTCAGACTCGTTGTCGAAACAAGTATTTCAAAAATCTTTTTAAAGGAGTTTTATGATCTTCGCAATGGTTTTTAAACAAACACAATATATCAAATGCCGACTGAATGACGATTGATGTTTTTCATATTAATTGGTAAGATATCTTTAAACATAAAATGCACACTGTCTTAAGGTCAAGATCTAGTAAATAACTTTAGACTAATTTTTGGTGCCAGATCCATTATGACGTCATAATCAATTTCAACTTTCTTTTCCCCATACTTTATGGCTTTAACAGAATTATGTAGAAAATAGCGTATTTTGAAGACATTCAATTTGAAATCATATGAAAAGTAAACCGGATACCTATGTTAAATTTGATATTGATTTCAAGAAGAGGGCATGAACATACTAATTACTGTTTTTTGAGAGACTGTAGGCAATCTGGATACATTTCCTTTGTTGAATATGAAAAAAAACTCCAATATTCATGACTGGTTTTCTTAATTTTTTATTGAAAATGACAGTTTAAAAGACAGTTTTTCATCTTGTTTACATACAAATTATGCCCCGAATCACCTTATTTGACCAAGCTAAAGTTGTAAAGCATCTTTAAAGGAATTTATTTCTTAAATTTGATAAATCTGTAGGCACCTTTCATTTACTAGATCTTGACCTTAAAATGTCCATATTTTCAAATGATGACAAGAAGCACGCGAGGGTATCCACTGTTTAATACCAAAACTATGTGTTTTAAATTCTTACAATATTTAAACAAGAATTATAAATGATTATAATTTTTTTTGTTATAACATGGAATTTTAAAAACGTTTTAAACAAGTAAACAAAACAAATAACGTTTGAAAGATTTTTTCTTAAGTGGGCGACTTTGGTTTTATTGCGTGAAAACTACAATAGCGAAATTCTTAATTTTTATACCATCTATAACTTACATTAAGTTTAGTGCACATGCAAAATTTCGGCAAAATCTACCGTCCAGGTATTTTTAAGGGACCACCTAAAAATATGTGTACATTTACTATAGGATTATATAGAAAAGTGCACATTTTTAGCACTTTAAAGCAAATTATAGAAATACTACAATAGAGTTTTTGTTCAAACTATAATATATGATGAGTGATACTATATTTTACATTATGTGTAAGAAACACAAAATTCTACCGTCTTATAACCAGGGGGGCATCTCAAAAGGCCAAAAAGTAACAAATTTTTCTGTTTTGATAAAGTACTTTAAAATTGTGAAAGACACAATGGTATTATAGGAAAAATGATAAGAAGAATAGAGATATTCTAAAATGTCTATGCTTTAAATTTCAAGAGCGTATGTTTATTACCTTTTGTTAAATAATATTTTTATTACCCCTTTCTTTAAGAGCTTTAGTTTATCATAACGTCAAAAACACACTATAACGACGTCAACCTTCCTGCAAAATTGGTTTAAAATTCAGTTATAAAATACATTAAAAAAATAAAAATTGTAAAAACATTTTTAAAACTGTAATTTTTTCATTTTGTTTTATTTTATTTATCAATTGAAAAAAAATGATTTAAAACAGTAAATATGTCCTTTTTACTACGATGCGCAAAATATTGCGCAATGAAAACTAAAGTCGCCCCACTTCAAAGAAACTATCATTATTTTTGCAGTAAGGTATGGGCTATTGTTGGCTGTTTGAAGAGCCGTATTGAAAAAATTTCTGGTACTCTGTGTTCTGGTATTGAACCAAAATCTATCGCTCTCCACAATTAGAACACCATAGAGGGTTTAATTGGCAAGTCTTTATCTCAATGTAAGTAATGATTATCAAATTTAAATGTTTTTTTGCATGTTCCTCTAGTAAATTAAAATACATTTACATGCATTAAGATTCATTTAGTTGCACAAATCTAACCAAAAAAGTTTTGAGAGGAGCTTTCAAGTTTACAATGTACTAAATAATCTGATAACCTAACAAACGATGGTAAATAAAATGAATAAATTATTTTCAAGTCTTAATACGAAAAAATAATTTTTCAAATTTCCTATTGACACCAAAAACGACACTTGTAGGGTTAAAGAAATGCTTAGAATATTTTTTTTTTTTTTTTTTTTTTTTTAATGCTTAGAATATATTTCTCGCCATTTGAAAAGAAGAAAAAATTATATGTAAAAATAGACATCGTAATTTCATATGCAGAAAGATAAGCGGCAATGCATGTATTATTTTCTACAATTCTTTTTGAAATTAATTTATCGTATCTTTCTAACAAAACAATTTCTAATAAGGATGTAATGGGATATCTCACAGGGTATGCTTAAATTGGGATATTATCTAAACACACGTCTCGCAAATAATCCTTCTTATAAGTACTTGAAATCTCATACTGTTCCAAACATTATGAAAGAGGAAAAACGAATTAATATAAATTAAACTGTTTTATTAATAGGTCTTAATTCTCCTGAGTCACGCAGGTGACCTATTGATATTTGTTTTCTCGGTTGTCATGCGGATGTGCGTCGTGCATATAGTTTAAAATTTTTCGACTTCTAACAAAAAATAAAGGATCAATTTCAAATACTAAGTATACTTCCCACAAGATATCCTTCGGAAATGGTGGTTTAATTTTTTTTCAGTGGAAAAATTTTGTAATATACTCTTTAAAAAATCTTCTCCAGATCCAGTGGGCCACGAAAGATGAAACTTATGTAGAAGCATCCTCGGGTAGTGTAAATTTAAGTTTATTCAAATCATGAAAGCCGGGGGTTGGGTTGGCCAATAATGGACGATTAAGCTTACATATAAAAATCTTTAAACATTTTCTCCAGAACCACTCTGCCCCAAAAAATAAACATATATTGTAACATTCACAGGAAGTGTAGATTTAAGTTTGTTCCAATCATGACATCGGGGGTAGAGTTGGACCACAATGGGAGATCAAATTTTTACATTGAATAACATAGGAAAAATCTTATTTAAAAAATCTTATTCAGAACCACTTGGCCAATAAAGTTGAAACTTACATGTATATGGAAATTCCTCAGGTAGTATAGGTTCTCAATTGGTCGAATCGTGACACTTGGTGATTGATCAAGATTTTACATGCGAATACATTGGACAATTTTTCTTCTCCATGACCATTAGACCAAGAATCTTATTCAGACCAAGAAATATGAAACATCTTCAGAGTTTTAAATAGAAATATCACGAAAATATCTACAAAATCTTCTAAAGAACAACAGAGCCATAATTAGTGATATTTATATAAAAGCACCCTCAGGTAGTGTAGATTCAAGTTATTCAAATTAGAACTCCTTTGGGTAGGATGGGAACACAATGTGGTAACAGGTTTTACATAATAATGATATATTACAATCATGTTAAATACCTTTTAAAATTTTCAGCGGAACAGCAAATCAATGATTCTTTAAATGGAACTATTGTATGCATCTCTAGGTGGTTTAGATTCAGGTTTGACCCCGGAGTGGGGATGTGGCCACAATTTGGGATCAACGTTTTATATAAGAATACATCGGAAAAAATCTTCTTCTGAACAGAACATTAATGTTAACTCAAATTGAAATGTAAAAATCGACATGTATGGAAGATTCCTTTTTTTTTTTTTTTATCAAATCACGACCCAAGATGCGATGGGGGAGGGGGGGGGGTAACAATATGTGAGATATTTTTTTACGAAGTTGTACCTTGGAAAATAATCTTTAAAAGTGTTCTTTTAAAAAAAAAAGCAAAGATATACGTGTCTGCTATATTGCTGAAATATTGATCAAGCTCAAAAGTGTATTAAAAAAAATATCAGGAGCAGAGAAAACACTGACCTCTAAATTAGTGAAGGTCGTATCAGATGCATCTGATTTGAGAAAAAAGTCATGTGATATATCATACAAACACGTTATATTAGGTAAATTTTCCATTCATATCAAATTGTATTATTTCTCTCATTTTTGTACCATTTTGTAGTTCACTGTCTCGGCTTAGTTCTAATTTGGACGCTCGGTTATTGATCAACCGCGACTTTTTTTATCCGAACTCGATAAAAATAGCTGACATTTGTTTCTTCGCCAAAGTCTCAGGACTTTGACGTAAATGTTGCAGGTGCTTCGGACGAGACCCCAAAACAGAGACTCCATTTCACAGTAGGCCTTCATACCATGAAGACCCCTTACTGCTTAATGGTCATAGGTGCTAAGTAAAGGTCTAAATGATACATTTCTAGGTATATGATAACGTATTTACATGTATGAACAATGCTCATATATATCGTTATATAATATACAATCAATCAATCATGCCTAATTTGGTAAAGGCAGGCGAATGATTTTTATACAACTGAAATAATGCCAGAAACAAAGCTAAGCAAGCGTTTTTTTTTGTTTTTTTTTTTACTGAGAATAGCATGTAAATGTTAAAACGCTTATATTTTCGATATTATTATCATTTACCTTTTTAGAAGTAACAACCGTGGGACAGCTATTGGAATCAAATGTAAATCAGACTCCATTGATCGGTAAGTTTAAATGTATCCCTTCCCCAGCCATGAAAAATAACTGTTTGTATGCACTGCATGAAAAGTCGGGTTGAATTTTACCTTAAATGCAATTTAAATGCTGCGATTATTCAATGTTTAAATGCATAGTATAACATATTGTGGGATCGTAAATGTTAGAAAATAATTAGCATTTAATACGAGTTTAATGAAAAATTAAAAGAACAAATTTAATAAAGTTTGGAAAATTGTAAACTTACTGATACCTTCGGATTTAAGTCTCCCGTATACAAATATTATACCTCTAGTATACAACACGTATAATTATTATTAAACATGCCCATAAAATAAAGTTTTATGATTATATTAAAATTGATCGTTTAATAAAATTTAACGTAGATCTTTACCTCATTATTTTTTGTTTAATTCACACTTTACTTTATAATACTTTAAAAAATTATGTTATATACGGAAAATTGTAAACTTACTAATACGTTCAAATTTGAATCTTTCATAAACGAATATTAAATCTCTTGTATACGAGATGAAAATATACGGATTAAACCTTCCCATATCATTAAGATTTATGGTTGTATTTGATGAAATTTAATATCATTGTATTTTTGCATAATATTTTTATTTAATATTTTATTCCATCATCAATTTGTATGGTTTATAATTGTGGGTTTTTTGGCAAGTACTCAGTATTTTACAGTCATACACAAATCAATTTCTCATTCAATTTTATTACTTGTTATCTCAATAGTGTACAAACAATGAGTTATAACAAGGTATAAGATATCTCAAAATTTATGCCTAAAGGTCAGAATTTAAAAATTTACAATCATGATTGTAGCTCAATTATAATGGAGTAAATTTTTACATATTAGTAGTAAGTAATATATAATACTGAAGTAAATGAAAGAATTTTGAATTTTACAGAACATTTAATATGGAATTCAAATTTTATGAATTTGAGATACCCTGACAACAATTGGTCATCATGTCCAAAGAAATCAATAATCATAAATAATTATAAGAATAGAAATTTATGTAAAATTAAAATCTGAAATAAATCAGAACACAACAGGTCACAAATGCAGTCATTCTGGAATCCAAGAGACTGCAAAATCTGTGACTGAAACTGCCCCTATTAAAACTGCTACATGGGTTGTAAATGGTTTTTCACTTTCCCACAAAAAATTATATCATACTTTGCATAAAAATAATAAAAGTTGCCAATAAAAGTTGTCCATTCTTTTTACAAGTACATCTATTGAGACACACTAAGCCACTGACAGAGAAGCCTCTCTCGCCCACAAACAAGAGCAAAAGGATCGGTCAGAGACACCACCTTTCTCTTACTTGGGTATCAAGATCTGCAACTTACTGCCAGCAAAGCTCTTTCAGACTACCCTTATATTGTTTCCCAAGTACATGTATTTCCACAATAGATGTTCATGGACTAATTATTCAAGTTCAACTTGTAAAAACATGGCAATAAATCAGAGATTAAAAGTGTATATACATGTGTGCCACACAATAAACCAGTTGATCTGGTATCAATAAAATATATGACAGCTTTTAAATCTTTAACTGAGTAAAGTAAATACTTAATGTTGACTGTGAAAAACACAACACCAAAAAAAATCTTTTATATCTTATTTGGTTATGTCAATTCAAATTAAAGAAAAAGTATCATGATTACACATAATAGTAGCAGCTTAAATTTGTCTCTAATACATGTAGCCCATTTCTGTTCCAACTGCTAGGTTAATTGCTTGATGATTGTAACTAACATATCCTCATTAAATCAACTTTACATTGGAATGCAAGACATTTAGATAGTGATACTTTTTCAGTAATTCGTCTTCTAGACATTGTCTTATTCTCGTCATAAACTCGCTTAATTCAAATGGAAGGAAACAAATTAATATTTTACTCTTGCTATTCTCATAACTCTTGCAATATACATTGAAATATTTATTAAAATCACAATTCACCACTTTTTTACTCAGAAATGTCTCTACCTCATCTGCTTAGTCTACTTTTTACATCTATGACACATTTATCCACTGACAGAGAAGCCTCACTCGCCCACAAGCAACAGCAAAAGGATCGGTCAGAGACACCACCTATCTCTTACTTGGGTATCAAGATCTGCAACTTACTGCCAGCAAAGCTCTTTCAGACTACCCTTGATTGTCTTTAATATTTTTTCTCCACAATAAATGTTCATGCACTTATTATTTAAGTCAAACTTGTACATATATGTAATACATATGTATATAAATCAAGATTAAAATGTATGTGATTGTATATAACACAATAAACCAATAAATGTTTAAACAATAAAAAATATAACAGTTTTAATCTGTAATCAAGCATCAGAAAAAACTTTCATTGCCATAAATACAACACTAGGTATATTTTTTTTTCATGTATCTAACATTGAATGTGTCAATTTAAGATAAGTATAAAAAAAACCTCACATTTGTGCAAAACATGTGTCTGAATGAATTTACAAAACGTAATCATGGCAGTGTTCTAATAAATCATAGAGTTTGGTGATCCTATACACCTTGTATATAATTTTTTGCGGTAAAGTGCAACCGCAGAAATTGAAAACGCAGAAATTAATTTGATACCTTTTAGGGGTTAAATCGCAAGAATTTCCACCCGCAGAAAATAACCGTTATACGGTATGAGGTCTCAATCTCAAACGGTTCAAAAGTTATGGCGAAGGTTAAAGTTGACAGCAGACAGATAAAACAGACAGACAAACAGATAAACAGACAGACACATCTTGTTTTTATTTATTTTTATTTAGGCCTATATATTATTTTTATTTTGTACATATAAATTTTGCAATAAAATTAAATCATAGAAATATTGATATTATTTTTGTTGTCTATTTGTACTCAACATTTATAGAAAAAAAAAAACTTTAGTTTGTTTTATTGAAATTACTAATGCCCTGATCTTCTGAGAATAACGTTGAATTTTTTACACGTCTGGTTGGCCTTACATTTGTTGCCTTGTAAACAGGTAAACAATGAACGATATGGGAAGAAATGACAACGTATCAATTAGATATGAAAATATGCACACACAATGAACGTATTTTAACATGATCAAAAGTTTTATAAAATGTAAACTGTGTATATATTTCTTCTGTGAACTGATTAAATTAATGTACAGTAGACGAAGTTCGTCGTTTTCCTTGTGATCCACGCCCGTACATTCACATATTACAGATCAACAGATCAATGTCGATGCCATTAAAATGTATTCTTTAATCACAAATATGTTTCAAAAAAGATATGTCTAGAACTATATGTTAGAAAATATACATGAAGCAATCGATAGATGATGCTACCTTCGAAATAAAAAAAATTCAACACATGTCAACAACGTTGTCGTCATTCTCCGTACAGGCATGTGACGTCACGCGAGTCAGAAAGTGCCATTTTTCTCAAGGTTTTTTAATTTTTTAAGTGTGTGCGACTTTATGAACAAGATTAATTTTTAGCATGAAGACTTTTTTTGAAAATATCTTTCACGTGTGTAGATATTTTTCTTGTTCAAGGCGTCGCACATACCTAAAATCGCCGATAACGATGCTAAAATGACACTTTTAGGCGTTTTCTTGTAAACGTAGTCACGTTAAACCTTTAATTCTCTGCATATTTCCTAAACAATATATCAATTTAACCATAAAAGAAAAGTATAAATTCTAATCTTTTAAAAAATATCAATTTCATTGAGGTTTATTAAAGGATTAAACGTTCTTTTTTCAGAATTTGTCGAATTTTTCATTCATTTACATGGTTTAATGTTAAAATATCATAAGTGGTACACATGAATTATAATCTATAGAGCTATGAATTAAAACTTATCCATCGCAATTCTGGCCAATACTTTCACGCATGTCGCGGTGGTAACCATTGCAATTTCCCCAGTCTAAAATCGAATGTGTCCTTCCTTAACACTTAATGTTTCTCGAATTTTGCTATGCTTAAAGTTTGTCACACAAATGATTTGCATCAAAGGGATGTTCTGTCAATCTTCTTAAAATTCCTGAGGCAAAGCCGATAGAGTTTCTAATAGTTTTTGGGGCGCATTCGAATGCGTCGATCCAACATGTCTCAAACATACTCTGTTGGCTGCCGATCAGGGCTACATGTATATTGGGGTCAAGGTGACGTTTCGATATTGATCCAGTGGTGAAATTTAGCGTGTAATATCAAACTTTCAATTGTCCTATTGGAAAATAAGGTTTTGCTGGTGAAAAAAACAGATTGAATATAGGCTTCAGACAGTGTCATTGTTCTGCTGCTCAGTTTAATTGCCTTCAATGATTACCAAATAGGTTTTGCGACCACAACAGAATTCACCATAATGCTTCCACCACAAAACATTTATCATTTCACCATGCTATTATTGGCATCAGAACGATAAACCAGTGTCTTTGCAAGCATAGAAATTTGAGCTAAGACCGATGGTTTGTTTTTTGAGAACAATATTTATTATATTCGTATTAAATCAGAAGATATCATTTCAACGACTTTTGAAAATCTGTGATACTAATTCTGATAAAAATTTACGATTTTTTTTAAGAAATGAAAATAAAACAAAGCAAGTTAAAAAAATGTTTCAGGCTTTATTTAAAAGCATTAACGAAGAAGGATATGGAAATAACAAACAATATTCAATCTCAAAGTCCATCAAACAATACAAAATGGGAGCAGAGCAAACACGGACCTCCGAAAGATCAGAGGTGGTTTCAGGTGCCATGGAGGAGTGAGCATCCCCTGCTGACCCATCACACGCGGCGTGTGCTCCATGATCATGGCGGAAAAATCCGTCGTCAATTCAATGTATGAATAATGGACTAACAAGTATGAAAAACGTCCGTCAGAATTTGACATAATGATAAATTGGATTTGCTGACAAGGTCATCGTATCGACTATAGAACTTGCAAAATTATGACCTTAAACGAGATTGCTGATATCCTTGTTTCATCAACTTGTTTGTTAATAATTTACCTCATTTTAGAAATTGTTCATACGTAGAGCAATCTCTTGCATATCGAATCAACTGATATATGTTTATTGCTTCGTAAGTAAGGGAAGTTAACGATAAAAAAAGTTAAATTCATCACGTTTATCATATAGCTTGGTTGTTAGATTACCATTAACGTTTTCTTTCAAGTAAAATATCCAAGTATGAAACAAATGTGTCAGACTCTATGGTATCTTTTATCTCAAGCTCACCAGGATATATGGTATCGACGTAGAAATGAATATTACCATTGTTAATTGACAATTCGTCGTCCATATATCTAAATGTCGAGTTAAAGGGCATAGCAAGTGTTTTCTTTGTGTGCAACCAGAATGTGATTTAACAAAAAATCTTGCAAATGACCAATGACCAGATAAATAAATTTACAAATGAATTAAGAAAAATTACTATATTTTCTGTCGACAATTTTATGTACTGTGTCAGAAAACTTAAGCTTTGCAGATATGATGAGTCAATACCTTCACACAATCACGATCCAAGTTTTTTTTTATAGTGTGGTATAAACTTTTTTTTTATCCGGAAGCAGTATTGCGTATATCGAATGACAAATCTGTGCTTGCAGGGCTTGCATGATGTAGTTTTCACAAAACCATTTATGTGAATTTGTTTGTTCTTAAGTACATTACATGTACTTACAAAGTAGAATCAAAACGACCATGTAATGCAATACTTAGCATTGAACGCATTTTAAAGCTTGGGGGAAGCCTTAACATAGCTAAAATGTATACCTGCAGCATGTTTTTGCGACAAAAGATCGAATTTTTACACTTTCAGGTATTAAAGCTCCATGTGCAGATCCATATTTGGCAACTTTTGAAGGATTAGTGAAATACGCAAACCCTTGTAATCTACAGTACCCACTTGAGAGGTCAACTTTAGAAACATTGTGCGGGTAAACACTTGTACATTTGTCATCTAAGTTATTTTTTTTTTATTTCTGTGAACAGGGAAACAAATTGATCTACAGAAATACACTCAAAAATAGAACTAAAACTTTGATACTAGGAAATGTACGTAATACGGAAATGATTACATTATTTCTTTCATGTTACAGACTTGTTTACATTGACATACTGCACAGTCCTCGAGCAAAATCAAACACATATATTTCAAAACATTTTGATGAAAGACTGATGAAAACAGGGATAAGATTTTGCTCGAGGAATGTGCAGTATGTTTATTTTGACTTTATATTACTATTTCCGGGGGCGGATTGAAAATTCATTGAGAGGTGTAATTTTATTTATGTGAAATTATGTTACCATAATTCATAAAAAAATGTTAATAAAAAATACTTCATGCATCGGCAATATATTCATTTTCCATGTAAGTCTATTTGTCAAAAAAATAGCATACAAACTGGAAAATATGCAAAGATAATAAGGCAGATGACGATGGCCCTGCGATATGTAGGCCTAACTTGCATCTGACAAATATTTCCGATAAGGATTAAGAGCCAAAGAAAACGCTCAATAAAAAAAGATCAATTGAGTAATCGTATTAATTAGCAAAGAAGAAGAAAACGGGCTTCTTTTTTATGCAAACGGTAAAATTTTATTTTGGAAATGAGAGAGTTCATAGCTACCATCAGCAGATTTGAATAAATTACGTAATAACGCAAAGATGACGTCACAGTAGATCTCGTTTGATTTTCTTATAATTTTTTTTATTCAAAACACTACCCCATATAAAATAAAATAATTCTTTGCAAAAGCTGTTCAAATTTATCAATATTCCTAGGCCATACATGGTTGCATTCTGATATAAACACACATGTATACGTACATATATACGGCACAGACATACGAATAGATTTGAAATTATATCCTTCCCGCAGCCAGATTGAAAATTAATATGAAAAAAGATACTCGAAAATGTTGATATTTAATTTCATGCTCTATATTTGTTGCTTATTGTGCCATCTCGATAAACTTTTGAATGCACCAGTCTATATTTTAAGAGTTGTTTATATCCCACGATGAATTAAAGAAAAAAAGGCCTATATTTCACCTGGTATCTTAATTTTAAATAAAAATTGCTACATAAACAAAAACGATTGTAATTATCTGTCAGGGATCCCAAAACATCTAAAGACGACGGATTTAGGAAGCGACGTAAGTTAACAAGAAAATTCAAACAGGTTTTTTTTTTTGGGGGGGGGGGGGCATTTTGGATGAGAGGGATTCGTTGAAATTACTGTAAAAGTACTTTTTTCCACGTGGTACTAATATACGCTATGTACGCAGTCACAAATTTTCCGCGGAAATTTGTCCAGGCGTACTTAATGTAAATGTAAGGCATTTAGTGACAATCAAGAAAATCCGCGTAATTTTCTACCCGCGGATTAAACAGAAATTGAGATTCTGCGGAATTATGACCCCGTGGAAAATAGTACGTCTACCGTATTGTTAAAAAATTGGGGGGTCATATTTATCGGTACCTTGCAAAGCAAAAAATGGTTAGCGTGGCGGCCCTTATTGATTTTATTGCCACTCCTGATCAGTCCCAATTTTCATTAATTTTTTTTTTGTGTCTATAGGGAAAAGAGCGATAACACATTTCCGACTCACTGCTTCCTTTGATATAAACAAGTAAACGTTTAATAAACTTAGTTATTATTAACCCGTATCCATTAAAAAAGTTTTCATCATCATCTTGTAAAGGTATATTTTCAAGTTTACATTCATTGAAATTAGTTCTGTGAAAAAATGTTAGATTTAGATGCAGTGTTCGCAAAGAACATTTATATTCATTAAATCCTGAGAATCCTTGTTTTAAAGTCAAAAGTGGTGTGCAGACAAAAGAAAATTAAAAAGATCTTTCTATTTTTTGTAGCTTTAAATAAAGATCTGAATTCCTGTAATTTACACGATAATAAAAATCAATCAGGTTTCATAGATATTCGAGATTTAAAACAAAAATACATGTATATATACATTCATTTCCGGATCGAATTAAAAATATCAGATGCAGTTTAACGTCAATTTAACCCACAGAAACTTGGGAATATTAAAGTTCAAATTCATGAAAAAAATTAATGTGAACGTAGATAGCCAGTATCATCTTATTCTACACTTAATCGCGAATTCTTTTTAGCTCAGATATCCCTTATATTGCTTAAGGAGGCTCATTACACCACTTTTTGATGACGTACTACACAAAAAAATACACCTCCATTGTTTCGACCGAATTAGTTTGGGGTCGACTAGTATGGTTACCTAACTTATATGACCCTGACCTTTAAAACGCTTTAAAAATAGATGAAACATGCGGTGTTATAAACAGTGAAAGCAAAGTAACGGATTCATTTTACATACACCAAGAGGAGATACTTTTTAGCAGAAACAAAAGAAAACAACAGCCAAATCTTCGCCAAACAAGTAATGTGCAATTTCTGACATGTCGAAGCAGTGGGATCTATCAATCAACGTGTTTGCATGGAGGAAATTCGAGTTCAAATTTACAACCTTGTTGAAATTAAAAATGTAAATTTCTTGCACAATTTACTATGTTGGTGTTAATTTATACATTTGCTTTATTGAATTCAATATATATTATGGAAGTTTAAAGCTTTATTTTGAAATTTAGATGAAATGTTCAAACGTTCCTTTGTGTTTTGAGTCTTGGGTAATTAGGAAAGATAACTCTTGAAAAAGGACTTTTTATACCAAATATTTTCGAAATTGGAATTTTCATTTCGTTAAAAGATTTTTCTTTCAATTTGTCACAAGCAATTCATTGAAATACATTCCTTGTCTCTTCAGAACTCATTTTTAAAATATTTTATGCTCAGATTAAAAAGATAATGACATTTATTGCTTTTTAGAAGAAAACTATTTTTTCTAATAAAATTAATATTAGGTATTATGAAGTATTTTTATTGTGTGTTCTTGTCTAAAGAAGATGTCCATCATTTGACACTGAAAGTTCTGAAATTATGCAAATAATAAACTTGAAATAAAACATTTCACTAAAATAAAAAGAAAGTTAAAAAATTCTCTAAAAAATATTTACGATATCAACATCTCCATTTGGATATTTGGCATCTACATGATATGTGGTGCTGTCATGAAATCTAAAATAAACTGTGGATGTAATGAGCCACCTTAAAAAATTAGTTTGAATTTACATCCTCAATTAAATTAAAATGACAAATTATTCGTGTAAAGTTATGTTTCTAATCAGAATTATACAAAAAGAGATTTATTTACAAGTGTTATATAATCGGAAGAATGTATATCCCGCATTTTAATAATAAAGCATTAATGATATATCGATGTTTAACCTCTTGCGAATTTTTTACTCGTGCGAAGACGCCCTTATTTGCCATCAAGGGCAATCTGATTAAAATCAGATGTCGCTTTCGCTCCAAATTTCGGAGCATAACAAAGATCTGAAATAAGAATTAAACACAAGTCGTTAAAAATGCCAACATTAGACATATTTGTATTTTATGAACATGATGACACATTGGTCTGCAATTAAAGAATGAACGTGTGATTCAATAATGCTGAACATCCTTTCATATAAAGGGTGGATTAATGATTTCACACAACTTGTCAAAGGCCGGGGGAATTTACAATGCTAATTATTAAACAAAAAAGACTCTTTTGAATGTTTTGCATGCTTTTAAAGAGATCCATATAGGCGTCGGAACTGGGCGGGGCCCACTTTTTTTTTCCAAAGATAGACTTAGTATAGACATCGGACACTGCTGCGTAGGTTTAGCCCCCCTTCCCGCTTTCCACAGACATGTTGCAGTATAGGCTTAAATAACTGGGGAAAGTGTTTGCGTTTGGAAAAAAAAATTGGTGCTGGTGTTCGCATCTACCCCCCCCCCCACACACACACACACACACCCCTCTCACAAACGAAATAAGATTTTCGTGACGCCAATGAGATTTGAATATCCTGATGTTCTTTTTTTTGTATAGTTAAAAAAAAAAAGATGTTCTTGTATACATGTGTTTTCTCCTAAAGAAAAAAGCCGAAACTGAAAATTGTATTAGGTTTATTTATATACATGTTATCAACAAAAATAAAATTAAGATAGCCGTCTTCATTAAGAAACATCATAATAATACACAAATAATGTCGTGTTTGCAGTTAATTCTTATATCTGTGATGTATGTCCTCTCGATACTTTTCTATTTACAAACTTGTACTGTACACACACACACACCCTCCCTCACACACACAAAATCAAAGTGAATAAAAGAAAGATATATTGTTCTTCGGAACTTGAAGATTTCACCGTGAGCAAAAATTGGAATAATAGACTAATTCAAGCTATAAATGTTCCACTGACTTTCTTGATGAATCGTTTTCTCGCAAAAAGTAGCAAAGTCAATGACCAACAATATTTCCAGTAAAGAAAATTAATCTTTATATTCAGCGAACTCGCTCCACATTTAAAGAATAGTCCACAAATGGAACAGATGAGTAAGCTATATCTTTTTTTTTTCACTTCATTTTTTTTTTTGGCACTGTATCGGGATGAAAAAGTTGAAACGTTAAAACGTTGAAATTCAATAACGCCAAGTTGACGACGTCATAACGTCATAGCGTTAAATTCTTACGAAAACTACCTATATTTGAAGAGGTCCCTTGAAGAAATGGTTTGAGATAATAACAAAAATTAAAATGACATAGGAAGTGGTCACTCTCGACATGTTTCTAGAAAAATTTAATAAGATTTTGGGATTGGGCGGATTTTTGTTCATACCGTACTTTCTTCTTTGCAGACAAACAGCTAGACAGACAAACATACAGGACAGAAATAATATACGCCTCGGACCTTTCGATGCGGGTGCATAAAAATCGAACTAGATGCTGTCATGAGACAGTAATACCCGCACTAATGTGTTTGCCTCTAAATGCACACTTCTTCATATTGGGCTTTACCACGGAAAAAAGTCAATATAATTCAATAATTTACATAATACATGTATTCTTCAAATTGAGCATAATATGCTCAGGTGACCATGTAGCTGCAGATCTGCAGCGTTATGGTTTTATATATTTGTCTTTGACCATAACGCTACAGATCCCCACATGCAAAAAAGGTGCAATTTACGGCGCAATATTTTTTGCAGAATTTCTCCATTTCCTAGCATTGGTCAATCAACTACCTTTCACTCTCTAATTTTAGACACATTCTGTAGTCAAAATGTAAATTTTGTCCACCTCTCAGCCATTTATAGTCATCTCTACAGGCAATAAACTCGCTTGATATGAATTTTATGCAATCTAACAAATAATTTTAATCAAGCCAGTTTATCTCGTGTAGAGACGACTATAAAAAGGATTGGAGATGGATAAAATATACAGATTAGTTAAATAATGTGCCTAAAATTAGGGGGTGAAAGGTAGTAAATTGACCGATGCTGGAAAGTGGAAAAATTCTCCCCGAAGTGCGCAAAAAAATACTGCACCGTAAATTGCACCTTTTTTGCATTACTGGATCTGTAGCTTTATGGTCAAAGACTAATATATATACCATAACGCTATACAGATCTTCAGCTAGTGACCATGTGACCCATGGGCCTCCATCTTATAGGTATTTCATATTCTTAATTCATTACCAGTGGGAAATTAAACAACAGAATTAAATTAATGATGTAAATTATGTTTGATAAGGGGGGGGGGGGTGGGGGGGGGGGGTGGCACATAATTGGAACTTTAAAATATATTTTCTCATATAGATTAACAACAAATAATATTATTCAAATTAGTGTAAAGCGTTTTTGATGAATTTTTCAAAATGTGAAAAGTTTATTTATATTTGATTAGGCAGAAACTTCTTGAAAGCTGCCATATACACAATCAATTTAGTCAACCCCGACCCCTCTCCCATCAACACACACACAAACACACCTTATTTGCCTGTTTTTGGAAATAGGCCTAGATGGCAAAGTTAAAATAAAACATGTTTTGTAAACGATAATTTTCAATTTGTTCTTGCACTATACATGTATCTGAACACCTGCATCACACTGGGCTTGCGTCACGTACCCAACTTAAGTACTAGTTTTACCACTGGCATTATCATTTTAGATTTCACTGCACGTGCAGTAGGCTACTAGTGTGCATCATTACATATATGTCAGTAGGAATTATTTTATTTTGTGTTTTAACTGGATTATATTTCATGAAGATGACAAGGCCTAAATAATAACAATCGGTAAGTACAAAGTTTTGGTATAGATTTGGGTAAAATAGTCTGAAATGCAAACGGTTAGGTTCAGCATCGGATGACCTTTGATCCTTTAAACTTACAATAGACGAATTTCACATTCTGAAGAGTTATCCCCCGTTATCAACGTTACATTTAGTTACAAGATCCAGATTTTTTTTCTGGGAGGGAGGTGGGGGAGGGGGAGGGGGGTTCCAGACCAGAATTAGCCTGGTTCCCTGTCCCTGTTTTGCTTTATATACTCCGCGTCACTAGGGCCAGGTGGAGTACAATGGAATCCACCTGGCTCTCCTGCCTTGGCAAGGATGAGACAGGGGACCAGGCTAGACCAGAATTTCCTGAGAAGCAAAAAAAAAAAAAAAGAAGAAGTTATGGTTGGGTCTGTTTTCTAGGGTGGAGGGACGCTTAGGGCATCCAAAGTCATTTTTATTTTCTCCAGTATATATTATAGTCCTGCAAATTCTAGGGGGGGGGGGTGTTGAGGGGGGGATCTCCCAATCCACTTCCCTGTCCCTGTAATGACAAATGATCATGTGACTCCTAAATAGTAGGAAACATTTTCCATTTCACTATATATAATTTTGTTTCTTGTGTTATTATGTTATGTAAATTTAATGGTGTAAAGGTTGTGAACCCCTAGAGGTCATCCCCACTCTCCTAATGAGTTGAAATGTTCACAATATGACTGCATTAAATTGAATTAAAGTGCATCAATAATAAGATTACTTGAAATTTTATTCATGAATTTGTGTCAACCTATCTTCCTAGAATTAGGAATGAAAATCATTCAGAGACGGACCATATTAAACTATTTGTATAAACATTTTTTTTAAATGTAAAACAAGTAGTAGTTTGCATACATGAACATTGAACAGGGGTCTGGGAAGGGGTGAGGGGAAGGATCGTGTTAATATTTCTTTATATACGTCTTAATGGTTGAAAACTCCTAAAATGAATGTTGACCTCAAATCTAACTTGTCCTCATTATTTTTCAAGTGGTGGTGTCTCCATATGAGTGAAAAATACCTGAGAGGGATGTTTAACAACAAACAAAATGACATAAAAACACAATATTGATTTGTGTTAAGAAATATGCAGGGGATTTTTTCCATCATAAATCTTCTTCTCAAGAACAGCAAGTGCATTATTGTCCCCCATTTTGGGGAAAGGGAGGGGACATTAAATCTCATTTGTCTGTCAGTCTGTCCATCTTATTTACAGCTAGTATGTGCATCTGTCACAATAAATTTAATCTTGGTCATAACTTTTGAATAATAAGAGATTGTGCTTTCATATTTCACATGTACATTACCACAAAACTTTCTGAATATACTATGATTTTTTAACCGAAGTGAGACCTTGACCTTAAAGTTCTACCTACTTTCCAAAAAATAACATTTTAAATTGATCATTTTGAAAGAGAAAAATAAGGGCATTCAAATTATACATTATTACATGTGAAAAGACTTTTCTAAATATATCATGACTTTTGACTCTGTGACCTTGACCTAGAAGTTTAACCTACTTTTCAAAAATATTGTATTATATATATAACTTTTGATTCAAAAGAGATAGGACTTTCATATTTGACATGTACATTACCTGCAACAAAATATTTCAGAGCATGCTATGATTTTTCCCCTTTGACCCAATTTTCAAAAATTGATATATGATAGGTGTGCATATTTGACACACAATCTGCCATAAATTATGGCATCCCATTCACTAAAACACAGAAAGCAGAGGACCACAATTCTTTGAATTTGCTTGTATAATCTTGATAGATGGAAACATCCTCATATAATGTAGATTCAAGTTTTTTATGCCACACCAGGAATTAATTAGGAATACATACATGTATAATTTTTGTCATGTCCGTCCTCCACCCTTCCATCTGTCTTTCCATCGGACTCAAAGAAACTTTCTAGATATTTTTATCAAAGTTCATATGTTGATGCATACTGATGTAAATATCCAACGGCAGCAATATTTTTTGACTTTGACTTTTCCTTTGACCTTCACTTAACTTTTCTTTAAATTACTGTTTAGCTTTATTTTAAAGAAACCGTTCAAGTTGTGTAATGAATATTCACATGATGATACATACTGATGTAAGCTTTACAATGCGTCACTCTTTTTTTACCTTGACCATTCCTGTGACCTTGACCTCACTTTTCTAAAATTAATGTCTAGATCAGTAACTTTTGAATAAACAATTCAAGATATATTTATCAAACTTCATATGCTGATACATACTGCTGAGAGCTATTAATACATCAACTCATTTTGACCTTGAATTTTCCTTTGACCTTGACCTCACTTTTTAAATTATGTGTTTATCTAAGTTTTAAATAAACCATTAATTATAGTTTTATCAAACTTCATATGCTAATAGTAAATTCATACTGATGTTAGCTTTTCAACTGCAACAACATTTTGGCCCCAACCTTTCCTTTGACCTCTCTTTTTTTAGAAAAGGTGTTAAGCTCAGCTTCATTAAATCATTCAAGATATTTTTATCAAACATAATATGCTGATATGTATTAGTGAAGCTACTCACCTGCATCAAAAACTTCACCTTGCACATTCCTGTGACCTTGACCTCAATCCTTTTTAATTTGTATTTCGCTTAGTTTTAAAGAAATGATTTAAGACATTTTTGAAACAACATTTTTCGACCCCCATTAGTCCCCCCGGGGCAAAATAAACATTCCGAAACCTTACTGCACATCTACATGACACCACCAAACATCTCCCAAAAGATGATTAGCCTACTGTGTAAAATGTAAGAGGAGTTCAGGGAAGAGGGGGCTTTTTGCATAAAAAACATCATTTTTCGACCTCCATTTGACCCCCCGGGGCAAAATCAAAATTCCAAAACCTTACTGCACATCTACATGACACCACCAACCATCTCCCAAAAGATGATTAGCCTACTGTGTAAAATGTAAGAGGAGTTCAGGGAAGACGGGGCTTTTTGCATAAAAAAACGTCATTTTTCAGACCCCCATTTGACCCCCCGGGGCAAAATCAAAATTCCGAAACCTTACTGCACATCTACATGACACCACCAACCATCTCCCAAAAGATGATTAGCCTACTGTGTAAAATGTAAGAGGAGTTCAGGGAAGACGGAGCTTTTTGCATAAAAAACGTCATTTTTCGACCTCCATTTGACCCCCCGGGGCAAAATCAAAATTCCGAAACCTTACTGCACATCTACATGACACCACCAACCATCTCCCAAAAGATGATTAGCCTACTGTGTAAAATGTAAGAGGAGTTCAGGGAAGACGGGGCTTTTTGCATAAAAAACGTCATTTTTCACCCCCATTTGACCCCCCCGGGCAAAATCAAAATTCCGAAACCTTACTGCACATCTGCATGACACCACCAACCATCTCCCAAAAGATGATTAGCCTACTGTGTAAAATGTAAGAGGAGTTCAGGGAAGACGGGGCTTTTTGCATAAAAAACATCATTTTTCGACCCCCATTTGACCCCCCGGGGCAAAATCAATATTCTGAAACCTTACTGCACATCTGCATGACACCAACTCCCAAAAGATGATTAGCCTACTGTGTAAAATGTAAGAGGAGTTCAGGGAAGAGGGGGCTTTTTGCATAAAAAACATCATTTTTCGACCCCCATTTGACCCCCCGGGGCAAAATCAAAATTCCGAAACCTTACTGCACATCTACATGACACCACCAACCATCTCCCAAAAGATGATTAGCCTACTGTGTAAAATGTAAGAGGAGTTCAGGGAAGACGGGGCTTTTTGCATAAAAAAACGTCATTTTTCGATCCATTTGACCCCCCGGGGCAAAATCAAAATTCCGAAACCTTACTGCACATCTACATGACACAACCAACCATCTCCCAAAAGATGATTAGCCTACTGTGTAAAATGTAAGAGGAGTTCAGGGAAGACGGAGCTTTTTGCATAAAAAACGTCATTTTTCGACCTCCATTTGACCCCCCGGGGCAAAATCAAAATTCCAAAACCTTACTGCACATCTACATGACACCACCAACCATCTCCCAAAAGATGATTAGCCTACTGTGTAAAATGTAAGAGGAGTTCAGGGAAGACGGGGCTTTTTGCATAAAAAACGTCATTTTTCGACCCCCATTTGTCCCCCCCGGGCAAAATCAAAATTCCGAAACCTTACTGCACATCTGCATGACACCACCAACCATCTCCCAAAAGATGATTAGCCTACTGTGTAAAATGTAAGAGGAGTTCAGGGAAGACGGGGCTTTTTGCATAAAAAACATCATTTTTCGACCCCCATTTGACCCCCCGGGGCAAAATCAAAATTCCGAAACCTTACTGCACATCTGCATGACACCACCAACCATCTCCCAAAAGATGATTAGCCTACTGTGTAAAATGTAAGAGGAGTTCAGGGAAGACGGGGCTTTTTGCATAAAAAACATCATTTTTCGACCCCCATTTGACCCCCCGGGGCAAAATCAAAATTCCGAAACCTTACTGCACATCTACAAGAGACCACCAACCATCTCCCAAAAGATGATTAGCCTACTGTGTAAAATGTAAGAGGAGTTCAGGGAAGACGGGGCTTTTTGCATAAAAAACGTCATTTTTCGACCCCCATTTGACCCCCAGGGGCAAAATCAAAATTCCGAAACCTTACTGCACATCTACATGACACCACCAACCATCTCCCAAAAGATGATTAGCCTACTGTGTAAAATGTAAGAGGAGTTCAGGGAAGACGGGGCTTTTTGCATAAAAAACGTCATTTTTCGACCCCCATTTGACCCCCAGGGGCAAAATCAAAATTCCGAAACCTTACTGCACATCTACATGACACCACTAACCATCTCCCAAAAGATGATTAGCCTACTATGTAAAATGTAAGAGGAGTTCAGGGAAGAAAAGTGTGACAGACGGACGGACGGACGGACGGACGGACGGACGGACATGAGTAACAACAATATACCCGAACTTTCTTTAGAAAGTGCGGGTATAACTAAAACTTTGAAACTAGGCAATGAACGTAATACAGTAATTATTGCAGTATTTTTTTTTTTTCGTGTTAAAGACTTGTTTGCCGTATTTTGATACATTGTTATAAATAAGAAAGAAATGATAACCTTACATTTCTTCTCACATTCCCATTTCATTATCAATAATTCAGAAGAGGTGATACGCTTCGTGTGTTTAATGTATACCGAAAGGAAAAAGAAACGCAGGGTAGCATAATGTTCGAAAAAAATTTGACCAGATGACCTAAAATTGCAAAAATTGGTCAGAAGATAAATTTAGTTACTGTGCACATAAATCAGTATTCAGAACTACTCAACCGTAAAATTTTTGACGTCACGTAGGGAAATCACTAAAAAGCCCAAAACACGTGCAATTTGATAACGACGTGTTTCTTGTTGCATTATTTAATGCATATGATGTATGCACAACGTTTTTCAATATCAAGAGACATTATGAATTCCTTGCAATCTTGGCACAGTTTACGGAAGTTCAATTGGGTCTCGTTTTCGAATTGCCTAATTAATGAAAAAAGGCAACAACGGTTTACTAAGCAGTTTTTTGTACATTTTTCCCCATAAAACTTGTTACCCGTTGTCAGTGAGGGTCTGGATTGGTTTTCAATCAACCGTGACGATGACGTTAACGCGAAACAGAGCCATGTTACGAGCGGGTTATTCGTCCTGCCATGTCTTAAATCGCCACCATACTACCACAAAAACAGCCATTTACACAGTAGACGATTATAATCTTTACATTCGTACGAAATTTGAAAGAAAACAATTCCGCAATTTGATTTTATGAGCCAGTCAACTTACTGTTTTATTCATCTCACTGGCGCATGCGTGCGCCGTTTGACTTATGTTTTTGCGTGGTTACCCATGCCAAATATAGCCAGGGTCTGAAAGATAAACACTCTAATGAAATTCCATGCAAAGGAGAAATAAGGCTCTGACAAATGCACGGGAGAGATATTGAAGATAATGAGAGTTTTCGATTTTCACTTTTGGGGGGTATCGTCATTTGAGCTTCAGTACCTCATGAAGTATTAGACAAAATGAAATGGGAATTTGGTAATATCTTTTTGAAAGATGAGTTTAAAAGTTAGATATAAAAACTAAATCATATTTTAAGAAAAACAAATTTAATTCACCTCAAAATTTACCATGCATTTCTTTTTCCTTTCAGTATATTAAGCTAATTATCCGGTAAAAATGTCATTATCTCATATACAATTGGACAGGGAAAATCTTCGAGATATACGAGGATTTGAGATATCAAGCTTAATGTACTTAAAAATAAGCTGAAGGGACTTCCAAATCAATTCGACAGATATATTGTATTTGACACAGCATTGTTCGAGTTCAACTTTATACTTTCGAATCCAGGAGAAAATCATCTTAATCGTTCACAACATAAATAAATGAAAAAATAAGTAAATAAATAAAATCTTTTTATGTTTAAACTTACAGCAATTAAGTCAAGCTCGAACTGATGAAAGGTCAATCATTGTTATTTTTTTATTATTAATTTCAGTAATGTTCAACGTGTAGCCAATTGTGTGGTTTCAAAAATAAACGAAGAAACGAATTCTACTTGTCTGACAGAGGATAAAGTATCAGCGACAAGGCAATTAACAAGCGTATTACAAGATTATGCTGCCTTTCTTAATCTTTGTAAGAATAGTTTCATTTACATTATCATATTCTTATCTTTTTGTGCTGAAGAATTGATTGTATACTCACTCCTATTTATATATCTTTAATTTCTTTACAATAGATTTATAAATGATGAGGATTTTTTTCGATTCCATGATCAGTTTTTAGAATCGGTTCTTATCTTTATATTTTATTGGAAAATGAAAGTGTATTACTTACATGAAACCTTTACTTTTCTAAAATACAGACTGAGACATTTCTAATGTTTTGGGAAGACGGTTCGTCTTTTTGGATTTTTGTTGAAAAAAATTATATTATAGAAAATCAGACTTGCCTCGAAAACTAAATTTTCTAGAAAGAAAGAAGAAATTGAGACAGATATCTTTTTATTGAAAGGGAACACTCCTCTCTCTTTCTAATGCGACTTTCATATGTTCGTACATTTTGCACATTTCAAACATCAAACTATTTGTCTCGTACAAACATATGTTTTTTTTAAATCACAATTTAAGGAGGACCATTTCAACATTTTTTGATGACGTACTACAAAACAAAATAAGCATCCATTGATTCGTTCATTTTACTCTGGTGACGAACTGTCCAGGTACATTTATAATTTGACCCTGACTTTTAAAGCGCTTTAAAATAGATGAAACTTGTTGTTAACATAGCTAGGACAAAGGACAAAGAAACTGATTCATTATTCATAAACTAAGACGGATTGCTTTTAAGCAGAAACAAAAAAAAAAAAACAAAAAAAAAACTTCAAAAATCTTCGCCAAGCAAGTAATATGCAATGTCAAAGCCGAGCAGTGAGGTTTATCAATTTTTCCTATTTTTGTATGGAGGAAATTCGACATCAAATCTACAACTTTTTTGAAATAAAAAGAAATTGTTAACTTGCAATATGTTTCAAAATGTTCTATGCGAAACTGTAAAACCTGCGACATTCTGATAACTATCACTTCTTTCACCAGTAATCTTACTAGACAGAGCTTCTATACCAAACCCTGGGAAAATCTGAACTGCAAATCTTCTAATGTTGTCTAAGAAATAGAATGTAAATAGAATGTAATCTGTGTGGACTTGTTTATGTTGGTGAAACCAAGGAATCGCTTAACAAAAGAATATCAGGTCATCGATTTCAAATAAATCATGGTGGTCAGCAACTTTTATACAAAAAATTTAATTCAACTGATCATTCTATTTTATCAATGAAAGTTAGAATTCTCGAAAAGCTTTATCATCACACAAACAGTCCGTCGCTGAGTACTCCTTTCCGTAGACAACGAGAAGAATTTTGAAGTAGAAAACTAGGGACAGCTTTTTCCTATGGATGTATTGACAATGTCGACAATAGCTTTGAAAATCTTTCCAGTCCACAGTGTAATAATGTAAATGTGATGGGACAATTTAACCATACTCAGAGACGTAGGCGTAGTCATGGGCATCGTTCGCACAATAAACCTGCAATACACGACGTCTCTTTGATTCACTACTAACTTATGTAAATCAACAGTCTACATCATATTCGAACAAAAACTTAACTCTGTCCCTGTGAAACTTTTAAATAGTCTTCTTGAAAAGGCAAAGGAGCATCCAATTTTACAATTCGAGTCACCTGAATATAAACTCGGATCTGTGATTATGAATTTTGCATATCATAGGCTTTTTAAACCCGCTCGCTTCATGGAAGAAAATGCAGCTAAATCAATCCGTCTTTTCCTTTCACTTCAATATGCAAATAAAGGAATTGAGGCGGTTAATATAAGTAATATTCTTAATAACAAAGGTTCCAGTCTTGTATTCCACCATATTTTAAGTTAAAGACTACATCTTGTATTTCCTACATATATACATCGACTATTGCTTCCAAACTTTTCAATTACAAAAATACTTTACATGGCCTGGATACCGACTATCTGAAACATAATCCTCCTTCTTGTTTATTTTCTTCGCCCTTTAACTATAGTCCTGCTGGACACGTTATTACAGGTGACGTAAATATAGTTCGTAATGAGGACCTTAGATCACTTATTTTAAAAAGTCCTAAATATAGGGGGCCCTGATCCTTCAACTGGGGTTGAAATTTCATAAATATTATGGATTTTGTTGAGAATTACGCAAGACGACGGACCAGATATGAAAAAGAAGACGTTAATACCTTGTCAGAATGGATTAAATGTATCAGATCCATGTTAAAGTCACGTATTAAAAGATTGAGGGGCAATATGAAAACCATCTATAGTTCTGTGTTCAATAATCCAGAAGTGAAAAAAAAGATTATATTGATTACACGATCAGTACGTACTGGTTCCTGCAGACAAAGCAGGTAACAACATTGTCTTTGTTTGTAAGGCTTATTACTGGGTATATAAATTGCATTCTAGAAGAACGTGGATTTAATTCTACAAGTGGTAATCCTACTTATACTCATACCCCCCTTTCTAAGGAAGAAATTCTCCTAAATTACCTGTCAGTTTTGAATACTTTTAATATTCCACAGAACCAAAATGAATTTGAACTACCTTATATATACTGGATTCCAAAACGTCATAATAATCCTTACAAACAAAGATACATTGCAGGTTCCAGTAAATGTTTATCCAAACCTCTCTCGTTACTCCTCACTAAGATATTAACAGTAGTGAAGGAAAGACGTCAAAAGTACTGTGCAACTATATATTTTAGAAGTGGTGTGAATCAGATGTGGATATTAAAAAAATCAAACGAACTTTTTGATAATTTGAAATCACAAGACTTAACAAAAATCAACAGCTGAAAACTTACCACTTTTCAACTTTATACACAATAATTCCCCACGATAAGTAAAAATCCAGGCTTTGCAATATGATTGACAGCTGCTTCTTCAATAAAAATAGAACCCGTAAATTTACTTACCTTGTCATTGGTCATTTGCAAAGTTGTTTTGTTAAAACAGGTTCTAATTGCACACATAAGTACTCTGAAGTTGACATCAAGAAAATGGGTACAAATTTTGCTCCGTTATTAGCAGACTTATTTTTGTATTCATATGAAGCAGAATGTATGAAAAATCTTATGTGTGAAAAGACGAAAACACTCGCTGTGGCCTTCAACTCGACATTCAGATATATCGACGACGTATTGTCAATTAATAATGGTTATGTCCTTTCCTACGGCGATACGATGTATCCTTGTGAGCTTAAGATAAAAGATACCACAGAGTCCTACACTTCTGTTTCATACTTGGATATTCAGGGTTCTCCATGATTTTAAATTTTACTGTGTTGCAGAGTTTACGCGAATCACTAAAATTTTGCGGTATTTTCGCGATCAAATTCGCAATTGAATCACTATTCATAATAATTATAACAAAATTATACAGCACAGTTTTTTCAATCACTAATTCGTTAAACAAATGGTATGGTCGTACATATTGATAAAAGTAAAAAAAACATGTTCTGAAAAGCAGAGGTAATTCTGGTCAATACACTCGAACAACTTAATACTTCTGAAAGTAATTTGGCCATGATTTTTTTTTTTTCAGTTTTTTGATCGAATTACTGAATTACAAAAAAAAAATCTTCAGAATACTTTTGAGAGTTCCTTGTAAATTTATATAAAACTATTTATTTACATCAATTGATTTCGATACGATGTTTAACTTTCAGTGCCAACATAATTCTAGAGCCGTGGCTCTATAGAAAAAAAATTAGATATTTAAAAAAAATAAATACGATGTATTTTAAATTCAAATACCAATTAACCATTACTTGAATTGTAAAATCAAATTATTTGTCCAAGGAGATAATTGAATATGTGGGTGAGACCCTAATTAAGTGCTCTAACTTTTAAATTTGTTTGATTAAAGTTTCAGTTAGAGAGAATCTGTGTGTTTAGATTTTCTAATTATCACAGATCTTACTGTGTCGGCAAAATTTTTACTGTGTTGCATGCATAAAATCTGAATCGTTACTGTGTCGGAGAAAATTTTACTGTGTCTGGAGCAACGCAGTAAAACAGCTCATGGAGAACCCTGGATATTTAACTGAAAAAGACACTAATGGTAATCTAACAACCAAGCTATTTGATAAACGTGATGACTTTAACTTTTCTATCGTTAACTTCCCTTACTTATGCAGCAATATACCTTCATCACCTGTATACGGAGTATATATATTTCATTTGATGCGATACGCGAGAGCATGCTCAACGTATGAATAATTTCTAAAAAGAGGTACATTATTGACAAGCAAGTTGATGAAACAAGAATATCAGCAGTTTCGTTTAAAGTCATCATTTTGTAAGTTCTATGGTCGATACAATGGCCTTGTCAGCAAATACAATTTATCACTGAGTCAAATGCTGACTGATTTTTTTCATACCAATTGTTAGTCCATTATTTTTACACTGAATTGATGACGGACTTTTTACGTTATTTCTTGATCATGAAAAGGAGCACACGACGTGTGTGACCGGTCGGCAGAGGATGCTCA
>NW_026928160.1:0-32493 GCF_032062105.1 Saccostrea cuccullata | reverse complement strand
TCAATAAATCAGTAAAAAAACAAACTGTTTGCATAAAGCTTGTTAATGATGAACCTAATGCTTTTTGTGTGAACTAAAAATATTAAACAAATTGAATTTAGTACTTAGCACATAAATAACTCAACTTGTTTTTTTTTTTTATTATCTGGCGTGTTTAAACCATGATAGACATGATCAATTAAATATTTTAATTTAAAAAAAATGATAGAATTTACAACAGGGAATTTGCTAGAGTTTGTATCTTGTTTCATACATGTATCAACAGCATTTTCACTCGTCGCACAATATTTGATAGATCTAGCATTCTCTAAATTTTACCGCGCCTAATTTAACTGTGACGTCACGCAGTCAACCATGGTTCAAGGAGGTCATATGAAAAGGCCTGTGGCAGCGATGATATGGAGTTGTAGCGTAACGTAATACTGAGCTGTCTGGAGCTTGAATTGAATAAAGATGGAAACCTCCATGTGGTTGTCTATGTGATGCGACTCCGACGACTTATATGACATGGTGTCAGAAGTTAAGGAACTTAACAAAGAAAGTAAAAGAGCTTAAAAGAGTAAGTTCACAAATAAAACAAAATTAGCAACATGACTGATGTATGTAGTGCAGTAGCTGGCTCAACGCCAATTCTAAACTGGAACGCGGGAGACCTGCCGAAAGCATGGCAGACATTCAAAACACATGTTGAATTCATGTTTAATGGTCCGCTCAAGAAAAAGACTGAAGAAGAAAAATGCAGTTTTTTGATGATATGGGTCGGAGATAAGGGCAGAGAAATATATGGAACTTGGAATCTAAACAATGATGAGAAAAAATCACTTGAAACTTTATACGGGAAATTTAAGGCATATGTAGAACCGAAGTCCAACCACGTATTCGCTAGGTATAATTTTCAATGCATTGCACAAAGTGAAAGTGACTCATGTGAACAATTTATCACAGCTTTAAAAGTTGGTGTTAAGGACTGCGGATACCAAAATGCAGACGAGATGGTGAGAGATAGGCTAGTATTCGGAGTAAGGTCGGACAAAATCCGTGAAAAACTGATAAATGAGGGCTCAAACCTCACGTTAGAGAAGGCAATAGACATTGCGCGTACTTACGAGTTATCACAGGCCCAGCTAAAAACAATGCATGAACAGGATCCAAAGATTGACATAATAAACAGACAGAAAATAAATCACTATACCAGTCAAGCCAAAACAAAACCCACACAAGGACCACGAAAACACTTCAAGAATCAGAAGTCGTTCACAAGTTGCACAAGATGTGGTAAATCTGAGCACGAAAGAGGAGAAACCTGTCCAGCTATTGGTAGACTCTGCAGAAAATGTAACAAGCAGGACCACTACGAGTGTGTGTGTAGATCGAAAGTGTCGTATACATCAAAGCACAAATTCAAGAATAAAAGCAACAAATCCGTACATACTCTGCAGGAGGAGTTAGATGATTCAGATGACACTTTATTTCTGGGAATGCTTACCAAAGATATTAACAGTGCGAACGCAGACTGGTCAACAAAACTACAACTTTGTGGGACAATGGTTGAATTTCAATTGGACACAGGAGCAAAATGTAATGTGTTGAACAGAAAAACTTTCGAACAGTTGAAATTTAGTGAAGAACTCAAGAAACCAGCATTTCGTTTGAAGTCGTACTCAGGACATGTGATAGAACCTAGTGGATTTGCGCAACTTGAGGTGACTCACAAAGGATGCAAATACACGACTGATTTCTACATCATTGACTTGGACGCACCCAACGTCATTGGAGCCCAAACATGTAAATCATTGAATCTCGTCCATCGTGTGAATGTCATAAATGAGGACACCCCAGTTTTAAAGACTTTATCTGATATTTTCCCAGGAAGTGATTATGCAGATTTATTTCGAGGACTGGGTTGCCTACCAGAAACTCATTCAATCAAAATTGATGCAAGTGTACAACCTGTTGTTCACCCGCCAAGAAAAATTCCCATTTCGTTATTGGATAAAGTGCGCGCTGAGCTTAAGTCTATGGAGGACTCTGGTGTGATTATTAAGCAAACAGAACCGACCCCATGGGTCAACAGCATGGTAGTAGTAAACAAAGGACAGAAGATTCGCATTTGTATAGACCCGAAGGATCTAAATAGAGCCATATTACGCGAACACTTTCCATTAAAAACAATAGATGAAGTCATAGCCAACATGCCAAATGCCAAAGTTTTTAGTAAGCTTGATGCTGTGTCTGGCTTTTTGCAGATCAGGCTGGATGAAGAGAGCTCGAAACTAACTACTTTCAACTCTCCATTTGGGCGTTTTCGTTTTACGAGATTACCATTTGGTATAAAATCAGCATCTGAAGTGTTTCAGAAAATAACCTCACAGATGGTAGAAGACATACCAGGAGCAGAGGCTATAATAGACGATATTTTGATATGGGGTTCAACAGAACAGGAACATGATGAACGTCTCAAGAAGGTATTGGAAAAGGCCAGAGAGTTCAATCTCAAGCTAAGCATGGACAAGTGCAAGATACGTTGCAAAAGTATGAAATATGTTGGACATATGTTGACAGATGAAGGCGTGAAACCGGATCCAGAGAAAATCCGTGCTGTCATAGCGATGGAAAAGCCAACCAACAAAAGTGAATTACTTACTTTCCTTGGATTTGTACAGTACCTAGGAAAATTTATGCCTCGGATGTCTGAAGTCAGCACACCATTGCGGAAACTCACTGAAAACCATGCAGATTGGAACTGGACAGCTCAGCATGACGAGAGCTTTGAAACATTAAAAACAATGGCAACGAACGCACCTGTTTTGAGGTATTATGACCCTAAGTTACCACTGACGTTATCTGTAGATGCGAGCTCTAAGGGAATTGGAGCAGTTTTGATTCAAGAAGGAAGACCTATCGCATATGGTTCCCGTGCTCTTACATCATCACAACAAAACTATGCACAAATTGAAAAGGAAACATTGGCTGTTGTTTATGGATGCCAAAAATTCCACCAGTATGTCTACGGCAGAATAGTACATGTGGAAACAGATCACAAACCACTACAGTCGATATTCAGCAAACCTCTATGTAAAGCACCTATGCGATTACAGCGACTCCTACTAACTCTACAGAAGTATGACTTGAATGTTCAATACAAGCCAGGAAAGTTACTCTACATAGCAGACACACTCAGTCGTGCATACTTACATGAAACAGAGGAAGAACTTGTTCCTGATCTGGAAGTAAACTTAGTCTCACCTGCCACATACTTACCAGTGTCACAGAAACGCTATGTTGAACTACAGGAGAAGACGGCAGATGATGATGTCTTACAGTCGTTAAGAGACACAGTCCAGAATGGCTGGCCATCAGACAAAGATCACGTACCAAATTGTCTACATCCATATTGGTCATTCAGAGATGAAATCGCTTGCTTAGATGGTCTTTTATACAAAGGAGACAAGCTTATAATTCCGAAGTCAATGCAAGCAGAAATGCTCAACATTATTCACCAGGCGCACATGGGAATAGTGAAATGTAAAAATCGAGCACGTGAAGTCATATATTGGCCAGGAATGTCATCTCAGATAGAAGACATGGTCTCCAAATGTCCTATATGTGCTGGAACTCAGAACAGCAACCCAAAAGAGCCACTTGTCTTAGTTGACTTACCTGACCGCCCATGGGCTATGCTGAACTCCAAACATTATATATTGACCGTCGACTACTATTCCAAATGGCCAGAAGTCATGAAATTAACTGAACCTTCAGCAACCTATGTGATTGCAGCTTTGAAAAGCCAGTTCGCAAAATATGGGATTCCTGATGAAGTGATTTCAGATAATGGTCCGCAGTACTCATGTAATGAATTCAAACAATTTGCTCAGGACTATGGATTTACTCATATTACGTCTAGTCCTTATTTTGCTCAGTCTAACGGTCAAGTAGAAAGAATGGTCCAGACAGTGAAACGCTTACTAAAGAAGTCATCAGATCCATACAAGTCTTTGATGGACTACCGCAATACGCCATTAGATATAGGTCAGTCACCAGCTCAGCTATTCTTGAACAGACGTTTGAAAACTTTACTTCCTACTACAAGTAAATTATTACGTCCATCAAACTCAAAACAAATACAGGAGAAACTACAAAAGCGACAAGTGAAATCTAAGATTTACTATGACAGAAAAGCGGGCAATGTGCTACCAGAACTCAAGGATGGAGATCCAGTTATGATTCAGCATGGTAACATCTGGAAACATGCTACAGTTAAGTCAAAACATCACGCACCGAGGTCATACATTGTGCAGACCCCTGACAGCAAACTTTACAGAAGGAATCGGAAAATGCTCAGACCAACGCAGTCGACTCCGTTAATGAGGAACATTCCGAAGGAAAACTTGCAGCCATTTGTAAATGCTGATGCAATTCCAACTCGATCAAGACCACCGAATGAAGTTCCAAATCCTACCACTTCACCAGTCGCAAATCCTTCCAAACCTGTCGAGTCGAATTCGTATGCGTGTCCATCCATCCCTCAGCAAACAAGATCTGGGCGCATCGTCAAAGTACCTGCCAAGTATTCTGATTGTGAAATGTGATTGTGAAATTTAATGAACCTGTGTTACTTTATGTTTTCGTTCAAGGGGCAGAATAATCCCCACATATGGTTTGAAGGTAGTATGCCTAGTGAAAACCATATAAAAAGCATATTATCATTTGTTTACATGTTAATAGTTTACAATTTGATACTTGTTCTGTTTATTCAAAATTGTGGACACAATTCCATTCATTCTAGTCAAAAACTCTCATTTTAAAGTTCAATGACTTTAGAAAATAATATTAGAATGTCTATGTAAATTTAATAGTTTATTGTGTACTCTACATTAAATACTTTTATTAATATCATTTGTACAGTAAACTTAAGAAGGGAGATGTCATGTATCAGTAATCCGGAATTATACAATGTATCATTTTTGGGTTCTATGTTTTACATTAGTTAATTGAATAAAGATGGAAACCTCCATGTGGTTGTCTATGTGATGCGACTCCGACGACTTATATGACAGTTTTTAAGAAGTCTACAGATGGCCAATAGCAAGATAAGTAAATTATCGAGTTCCATTTTTGTTGAAAAAAATAGTTGACTATAGTGTAAAAAGACCTGCGCGTTATTTTTATAGCTGGGAATGGTTGCACGGGGAATTGAAAAGTCGTTCATTTTTTGTTTTTAATTTTGGTGAAATTTTGTATTTCAAATTTTCTAAAAGATTCTTGGAGGTTTCTTTATATACATACCCGTGGAGTAACAACAATTTCTGAATATAGTGTTGAACAGTAACTACATAAGTTTATCCTTCACTGAAGTTTATATTTTAGCGAGGAGTATAGCAAGATGCTTCTTAGAACATTTGCCGAAACCCGCTCGGCATCTCTGTAGGGATTCTTATTTAGCTTAGGAATCCAGTATAAGTATAGTTGTTCAAATCATTCAGGATTTTTAAAAATATTCAAAATATTAAAAAAGATTTTGAAAAATTTCCTCCTTAGGAAAACATCGAAGAGTTTAAATTGGATTACCAGTTGCAGAAATAAATCACCGCTGCTCTTATCCTTTTTTCATTGAATTCCATGCAAAACAAAAACAAGAGGACAAATGATGTATTTCAAAATTGAACCCCCGATCCGAAGCGAATATATTATATACATTAGGGAAAAAGAAATGCATGGTAACATAATAAATGGAACATTTTGGACTCTCCGCCCGAAAATTATGAAAACGTGTTCCTCTCACTGACTCGAACGTGCAAAGTGTGACCAAATTTTTAAAATGTTTACGCCCTGTCCAATGTAGCCAGAGCTTGTCAAGACTCTTCATTCACTTTAACTCACTTGGCTGTCCTTCGTAAATTCCATATTATATTTTCTTCAATCGAACAACTGTGGGACTAGCTAGATTGAAGGGTTGGAAGATGTCGGATTGCTTCAGCACTTTTGACCAACAAATTAATAAGGGCTGCATTGTGGAAGAGTTAAATAATATTTCTGAGAAGAATAAATACTAAATATTTTCATGCCGAGAGAAAATTTAAGGCTGTGACATATCTGCGAGTGAGATAAAAAGAGACCTTGATTTTCAATGAGGAAGGTAGTACTGTCATATGATATTCCATGAATTTTGAGACAAAAGTTAAATTCGTACTTTTTTCATTTATTTAAATATGATCGTCTGTTAATTCAAACAAAGATAAAAAAAAATACACACTTTTTATCGAATGCTTCATATATAACAAAGTGATCTATGTTTTATATCCCTATAAAATATCTGAGAAGTATGCATGAATTATTCTTAATGATTGGAAACACTGCTAATGACAAGATCTTAAATAGGAAATAGAAACAATTTTTAATATTCAGTAAAGTATAACGACTTATATGTAGCTTGAACATTTCATACATAACAAAATATCGTATCTCTTCAAATGAAGCCATGTACTGGTCATATTTCCTATATTATATATTTAGGTTTGCTTTTTAATTATTTGTTTTTTGACATGCATAAATTCATTTGTTAATACGGACAATTATAGATCATTATTTCTAATAGGGGTATATATCTTCTATGACACAATAAAAAACTATGGGAATGTCTTCCTCGTTTTCATTCGGCTATTTCATGATAAAGATGGACATTTATTAACTGATGAAGGATGTTTTCGCTTAATTTGGATCCAAATGTAAATCACTTGTTGAAGTCTACATTTCTGACAAAACGTAGGTTTTCTTCTTCAGGTTGAAATTGAAACGTACTCGTGGTCTTTTTCTTTCCTGTAAAAATAATGGGGAGGTTAAATATTGCACATAGACAAACCAATCTAATATCAGTCTCTAAATAACAGCTAGAGCTTCATTTTTGACTAATGAGTAAAGTGAGAAATATTTCAATAAATCATATCGAAAAATATTATACCACGACCAATATTACTTAATGATATATTCTTCTTCTATGTCAACCATTTTGATTAATTTGATCACGTGTTTTAACAAAGGAAAGTAAAAAAAATAATAATTCTAAATCATATGGGCTACATAAAAAAAACTTTAAAGTGTCAGTTCTTATCATTTCATTGAAACAAATTACAGTTAAAATTAAAACAGAAAAATACTCAATAGCATTATTACTTAATTTTTTAAAAAATAAAAATAAATATCCTTGTGTATGGTGATGAAGTTTTACACAAGACAGCATTTCAACTGCAGGAAGTGATTGCTGTAATTATAAATATGTAGAATCAAATGAATCATTGGCATCTTCTATTCGTATGTGTTCAGTTCCGAATAATTATTTTGGCCAACACAAAGAGCGGCTGTATGCAATGCTCAAATTTAATGAAAGCAACTCTTCTATTTCATACGTGAAGAATATATGATTCAAACCTACATACTTTTATTAAGATCGATATGAAAACAACTGATTTAAAAAAAACATAATTGTTACTAATAAAAATCAAAATAAAAGAAACTGATTTGCACAAAGGACTTAGTGGAATACCAATATTCTATCGAAATAGGGCTGGTATAATTCAATATTAAATGAAAACATTGGGTGTAATTTGAATGTCGCAGATATAGAAAGACAAATGTCTCCATAAATTACGAGTAAAACATGCATGAATCATTTGAAATGTATGAGGAATAAAATAGTTATAATGCAGAAACAAACTGATACATATTTTTTTTTCAACAATGGCAGATGATAATGAATGACTTAAAAATGAAAAAATAAACAAAATGAATTCTATTAAATACGTACGCATGGAATAAATTATAAGCTCTGTCAAATGATAATTACAACAAAGCTCAGTGTGAAAATAATTAGCTGAGAGTTTGTATGAAAATGTCAGTTAACATTCAAGATAATGCAAGAATATATTTCTATGTTATTGACATATCTAGATTTCAATCAACCCAAAAATGTCGTTATCCTTGTTTCGTCAGCTAATTTGTTCATAGCTTTTTCGTTTCCGATAGATATTGTTGTCTTTATAGTATACTCTAGTAAATCGAATTAACTGAGAGATAAACGCTAAATCTAGGATGAAATAGTACATTGCTTCATAAGTAAAGGACATTGACAATATACATATATCATTGCGTTTATCATTTAAGTTTGTTTATCATAAAGATACCGTCAAGATTTTAAATAAAATATCCAAATATAGAACACACGTTTCAGACTCCGAGGTACCACCTATCATTTGAGTTCAAGGATATTTCAAACCAACGTAGAAATGGAATACTAATTTCGGAATATTTAATATGTATACTTGATGATGTCTATTTTTCATTTAAAAACCTTTCTGCAATCAAAATTCTTGGAAAAAAGTTTTATATCAAGTGGAAAATACATATAATATTCCATGACAATAATGTGGAGATTTAAAATATATTTTCTACATAATTCTTTTGTTGTTGTTCTCCTTCAGGAATACAATGCATTACATAAAAGGCACTGTATTCTATTGTTTAAAATATTTTGAAATATTTGTGCGTCTCAGATGTTCCTTATAATTAGAGATAGTTTTCCTTTACAAATACAGAACATTGAGAAGCTGATCTAGTTACAGTGAGATTGATATAGACTTCTTTCTTTTTTTTTCCACACAATCTCCACTACAAGGGTTATACTTTGTTATTAAATATAAACATGGTGCTAATTTGCTTTGAGATATTTATGTATATTTTTGAAAATGAAGCGTCAATAATTATATATTAGTATAATGTGAAAATATTCTGTGTTCAAATATTGGATATATTATATAATATTATATCGATCCAGGGAGCTCCTTGCACCCCTGGTTAGGTATTACCAGGGGTTTCTGCGGAAATTTTGCCTCACTGTTATATTGTACGTTATTGTACGTAAAAAAGAAGAAGCTGATCTATGAAAAAATCCTTCAATTCTAATTTTTAACGATATGTCCAGGCAATTGCATAAAAAATTTTCATTTTGTTGTACTTGAAACTTTTAGCAATTTTACAATGAATTTTCATGGATGTACTTGATTTAAAAGTAAATTCATTAAATATTCTATTCTATTCTAGAAAGAAATATTACCGTTTTTATTTTTAAAAAGAAAAGAGTAATGAAGTCCAAAAATGGGTTAATCCTCAAAATCTATGTTAAGTATTGCAAAATTAAGCCATTCTTTGGTACTTCCGCTTTGACCGGAAGTGACTACGACGGACGGAAAATTAATATTTAAGCTTCTAGTGACACATGTTACCCAAAAACCTGTCAAAAACGGCAAAAATATGCATTTTCTGACTACTTCCGGTTCGACCGGAAATGACGTCGCTGGACGTATTTTGACGACCCCATTAGATAAAGCTTGATATTTTGAACAACTTTGCTTCTTTGATGTATAACAAATTCTCAATACTTTTTGAGATATCTGGAAAAAACTTTTGGCCCTTCTAAGTCCCTTAAATTAGGGGTCAGCCCTTTTTTCGACATATCATTTGAAAGATCTTCAAATTCTGCACCAATTATGTTCTATATATTTTAACAAAATATTTTAAGTTTAGAAGATAAAAAGGAAAGTATGAGTAATTTTTGGTTCTTTTAAGCGTTCTAATTTTTGACCCCTCTATAGCGCCATTTTGAATAGAGAAATCGAAAAACAAAAATCGATGTGCACAACTTCAATCCTTCTATTATGTAAAAACAGTAGAATTTCTGCTCCAGCTTTAGCCGTCTCTGAGCCTTTGTCTGGAAACGAAAGCCTATAAATTTTCCTTTAAAGGGAAATAACTCAAAACCGGAAGTGGCTTTTTGAAATTTTAGACAGCATTCTGATAGAGTTTATTAACGTCTATTACGTCTGAAAATTTGAGCGAAATCCGTTGAGAAATGAGCGAGATATAAGGCCTCAAAGTTGCGGTCTAGGAAGCAGAAGAAAAAAAAGAATAATAATCTTTACCAACAGAATCAGTAGAACGTCTTCCGTTGGAAACGGAAGACCTTAATAATAACTTCAAATCTGTGTCCAAGTACCTTTAAAGCACTCCACGGACAAGCTCCAACTTATATTAGCAAACTAATCGAACCGTAAATACCTTCACATACCCTACGCTCGAAATCAGCTAATCTTTTAGTGGTTCCGTCAACAAGAACTGTGACATATGGGAATAGACGATTTGACAAAGCGGCCTCCACTTTATGGAACTCTTTGCCTTTGAATTTAAGAAAGTGTGACTCTCTTGGAATTTTTAAGAAAAAGCTTAAAACCTTTCTTTTTACAAAGGCCTATGATTTATAAATTGTGTATCTAAGACTTTTATTATATTTTGGACACTTTTTAAAATTTTTATAATCTTTTTAGTACTTTTACGTATATTGGACACTTTAAAAAATTTTATATATTTAACTTATAATTTTCGAATGTGATTGCTGTAAATTTTTAAGTTCTATTTGTTTTACATATATTGCTTGTACAGCGCCTTAGAGTTTAATATATAGGGCGCTTTATAAATGTTTAATGCTTACTCCTCCTTGGCACCTGATTCTGCCTTGGATAGTTTAGGGATCCATGTTTGCTCTGCTTCCGATCTGTATTGTTTAATTGTACTATGAGCTCGAATTCTTACCATTTTCTCCATATTTCATTGCATTATATGGGGATTTGTCTACATGTAGAGTTTAAGGTAGGTCGCGGGTTTGCTTTTGTCATCAATTTTGGTACACAATTTCGACGATCCGAGCTGTTGTTTTTGTGCACATTTGATTATGACGTCAGTAACGTCACAAAGGCAACGTTACGTTGTTTCCCGTTTAATTCTCTGCAAATGACTTCAAGTCTGTACGAATCAAGTAGATTAATACAGAGTGCATGCTACTGTACGTAAACTTCATACATGTTTTATAATTAAATTTCAGTCTGAATTCTGATGTGATTATATGTAATGTCTTAGGACTAATTAATCAAATACAATACAAAAAGAAAGGAATAATTTATATTGTAAGTGTAATTAAACTGCTAAGAGTCAATCAGTATAAATCAGCGTAAAAGTTATGGTTTGCAGAAAGGAAGTTATCATGAGTAAAAATTGCTAAGCGGGAAAATTGAGGGGTTGTATGTGCGCACGTTATTTGAAAATCAGGGGAACATGCGTGTTGCATCATGACTGCCAATCAAAGCCGGGGCAAAATTTGTGTATACTTTTCAGGATGGAATCAATCCTCATCACTAAAAACGGGTTAAATTTAATTATGTGTATTTTCTTGGGTTTTCATTAGTGTTTGGTTGTTATGCATTTAAATCTCGTGCATTCGCCTTCTTGTTTTGCTGGCTAATAAATTGTGAAATGCAGCTAAAAATCAAATTTATTCAAACACCTGTGCTGTAAGACTTATAAGACACTATAAACAATTTACAAGTATAATTTTTTTTCTAAGCTCAAAGTGTATAAGGTAAATGCAAGCGTTTTACATTTTGCGTATTGAAATTTGATTCAGATAATTCGAAATTAACAAATGCCTGAGATTTAGGGCCATTTACTATAGCTTGCGATTAATACAGAAAGAACATTGCAGATACCACCCCCCCCCCCCCCCCCCCCCCCCCCCCCCCCCCCCCCCCCCCCCGGCCGCTTATTTCCTCAGTATCGGGATGTTTTTCTTACCGTTTTCGAATAAAGTGATCAATTTTCTGTGTTATGTCTGAAATCCTATGACCATGAATTTCCTAAAAATACAAGTACTAATGTTTTATCACTCGCGTTTGTCTCTGTACGTTAATTCTCATGCACGAGGGATGTTTATACCTTTCATTTTGACTCAATGATCAGAATATGAATGTCACAATACTAGTTAAAATAAGTTGCTGGTCATCCTAGTATGTCTCCGCAATAAATTAAATGATGAATAAAATTAAATTTTGTATCTATGTCACCTTTTAAATCTTGCATATTCCAAAAGTCAAGATATTTATACTCGTATACTGTAAACGGGACGTGACTACGTTCAATAAATGACGTTGTAAATAACGCCATAAACGCAACATTTTAGCAGTATAAAAGAAAACTTTGAAATTATTTAGCAAAAAATCTAGCGAGAAGACATAATTTTTTTAAATTAAAAGTTTTGATTTTACCTCATCTTCATATTTTGAAATTCCTGACTAATTCGTCTACGTCTTTAAAAAGTTATCCAATCTTTTTAAAAGAAACTATTTTCACAAAATTGGCTTAAAACGTCATTTTCCCATACATTTTAATAGTAAAGCGTAAAAAAAGTACTAACAACAATACCGCGTTTACAGTAATATAGCATTAAAACTACGTAGGCAAATTTAATAAAAATTGCAGATAACACGCTGTGAATTCTAAGGAACATTATATAAAAATTTCAGGATATGTTTTCTCGTAAGAATTTTTATGCAGTAAACCCGCAACCTACCTTAAGGATAGATGATACAATCTTTTGTCAAAAAATATGAAAATAACAACTTGTGTTATGTTTAATTGAGTAAAATGAATAGTTTTCACCGCGTAGTTTCTAATTTTTTATTCAAATTTTCACAAAAATGGGATTTGAAGTGAAAAATATTTGTATAGAATAATAAGGCTAGTTTGAGAAGGGTAGAAATGAAAGCAAAGAAGTTTTACAATTTCTTAATATTCTAGAAATTTATTATTTGCATTATTTGTAATGAAATAAAGTCAAAAAATATATACCAATCCAGACATCCATTTTTTGTTTGTATCATTTGTCCTTTATAACTTTGTCTGGGGAGGCAGCTATTGATGGAGGTTATAGGACTAAAGCAACTTTATTTCATTTTACTCCTACCATTTTCTCTTGCCAAGAAACTTTTCTATTCCATACATGATACTGATAGTGAATATACATTATAAGTTAAATTTAGTTTCTGATTGCAATTAATTTTAATTACCTTAAAGAAAGACTTGAAGACATAACTGTGATACTTTTATACTACTTAGCATGACTGAAATTGAAAGAAAAGTTTCCACCAGCAAAGTAAATATACGTTTTAATGTATGTTTTGTAGATCACGGGACTAAATCGAGTGATTCTGCAGGCCCATTACCTTGCTGTCTCCACGGAAACCCTGGCTCTGTGGTATTACGGAGACAAACTGAGAACTGTCATGGCCGCCAACAAAAAGAAGACTGAGTGATTGAAGAATGTCAAATATTGTCTGAATGAATAACTAGGAAGTGTAATAGTTGAAACTTTGTATGTGAAGATACTCACTGTATACAAAAAGCTAATCGAAAATCTACTTGATTTGGATCACTTGCTATATTGCTTTGGGTACTCTGATGCATTATGGGTAAAAAAGGAAATTCTGCAGGCAAAATATGGGTAAAAGTAACTTTAAGAAATTAGAAAACTTATTAAACCTTTATAGAATCAATGTAAATTTATTTGAGAAAATTTTTAAGTTGAAACAAGTTAGAAATTCGTTACCATTCTCATTTACTAAGTTAAAATGGGATTTTCGCTCATTTTGCATTATTTCAATTGTTCTTAATTTTTTCAAACTATATTCTGTTGTAAAAGTTATTGTATCTTAGTTTTCGCCTCAATTCACCCTCGAAACATCATTTGATTTCTATAAATTACGCTTTTTGGAGAAATTGGGCTATTCTTGTTTTGAGTGAATGCTATACTATGTTTGCAACATATTTTTGCGATGGCTATACTTTTTTCGGATCCTTTTTGTGATTTGCATGAAATTAAGATTTATTGTTTTTTGTTAAAATTATCGAGATTTAAACAGTTTTGAAAAAGGTATTGGCATTTATTATCACAAGAGAAACATTTTTCAGTCGAAAGAAGTGAAACAGAAATAAATAAATATAGAATTTGATGAAATGTGCTATCATTGCTGGTGTTTGTACGATACTTGATTTGCGTTTTGTCACGATTGATACAGAAATGCTATGTTTGATTTGAGTAGAATAATTCTTGAAGAATGAAGCCGTATATAGCTAGGGGGAGTATAATCCAAAGACACTGTCTCAAGTTTATGTCATTAAATAACTTATTGATAAATACACGTAATATATTTTTACTTATGTTTTAAAGGTATGTAAAACGGAAAAAAGGGCTTAACAAACTAATCGAATTTTTTCCAAAGCTCATGATAGGCGTAAAACTGATTGCGTTAAACACAATATGCTACGGTGTCTTCTTGTTGTCTGTGTGTCAGTTTGCTTAAAAAGAAACGAATTTGTTGAGACAAATAAGGTTTTTCAACCTATCATTTAATTTATCTTGGTTCGTTTTTTTTTTTTGGCTTACTTCTCTCACCCAACTGTTAGACCTTTGTTTTTATACTAAATTTGATTACGAAATGTTCCATTCACTTGATCAATACATAGGGCTCACAGCGTGTGTGACCGATCAACAAGGGATGCTTACTCCTCTAGGCACCCGTTCCAATCTCTGGATCTCTGGTATTCCGGGGGGGGGGGGGGGGGTCCGTATTTATGCCCTGCCCACATGTTTGTATTCTTTGTATATTTTTCGACATAAATCAATGCTCATTATTCTCACTTTTTTTCATTTCAGAAATATTCAACTTTTAGATAGAATGGGTTCAGACGCCATTAATAAAAAACAATGCATTTACTAGAATACCTGATCCGTTCATATTCAAAAATAAATCTTTATAGTTAGAATCATTTAATATAAACGTACGCATTTTCGACTAAATAAGTCTAAAAACAATTTTCAATGAATATGCCTTTCAGAACAATGTATGAATCTAATATGTTGAAGATGAAATTACCAACAACATAATTTAAGAAAAATAAAACTTTTCCGTCATAGAGCGGGTGATTGTCCTCACCTTGTACACCTTTTTCTCTCTTTTATAAATCTATGATAAAGAGATTATAAATGCAACTTATGTAATATTTCACCTATTTTTACACTATCATCACACATCAGAACTTAAAACTAAGAATCTGAAACAGAATCTATGAAGATAAAAGTTTAATTAAAATTTGGCATTATATCCCCATAGACAGATCCAGAAAAGCGGATAAAGGTTAGGGGATCAAGAACTGATAATTTTTTCAAATTCACTGAAATTTAAGAATATTAAAATAACCATATCAAAATAACCCCCCCCCCTCCTTCCCAAGAAACGCAAACTCTTAACAGTCAGTCTACGATAAAAGAATATAGTTACGGAAGTTCACTGATTTTTAGGGATATGTTAGGATTTCTATGAAAAAAGATCCATGCATTTCTTTGAGAAATGTGGTAACCATTTGTTTTCTTTTTATTACATGAATTTTTTTTAAATATTCCATGCAATCTCTTCTTAACGCTTATTTGGCTGAATTGAACTTAGTAAATAAACGAAGCGGCATTAAGATTTGAAGTTGAATGCGTTTTAATCAATATAATCAAATCAAAATTTTGAATGCATATATATACCACTAAATATTTACAAATCCATGTGTATATGTCTAAGAGTTGAAATCGATCTTTAAAATTTTACAATATTACATCTAAATTGGTGAGCAACATGAAAATTCTTAATTTGTTATGTGTTTGTTGATGAATGACTGTCATAAGTTGATAGGAAAAGTGAAAATATATATGGAAGAATGTAGCTTGTCCACCAATTAAGCCGACCCCATTCCTAACCAAAAAATAGGATTTTTGTGTTGGGCTCTTTTAGTGTTATGGACAACAATGTAACCCCCTCTCGTTTCCCGAAGAAATTTATGCTTGAGCAATCCTTTATTCCGGAATGAAAAAATGGAACTAAACATATAAATTAACGAAATAAAAACGTCATTACAGTTGCTTCCATTAGAAATTAAAAAAGGTTCAAAATGTTATAGATAGGGGTATAATTTATTTTATTAAAAGAAAAATAAGTAACATCAGGTGCCTGTGTGTTTGTACTCTCCTAAGTAACTTACCAAGAGGCCACACTACTTTTTCTATAATCTATATAAATACATATGTATTACACTCACTGACTGAGCATGAAATGCTCAAGGTGAGCATATGACACAGGGACCTCCTACGGACTGGGCCATTGTTGAAATGTAATAGGAGTCTTGGGAAGAAAATATTGTACAGTACTGTTGTAAACACAAAGTAGCGTCAATAAATTATTTTACTAATTGCACCAGGCCTAAATGCTATATGCATACTCGAAAAAAGTATAGCTGTCATGACAACAAAGATAGCTTTCTGGATATTTTCTACGCAAACATAATATAGCTCTGGAAAAGTTGGGTAGGTGCATATTTGATGTAATTGCCAGGTTATAAAGAAGACCTTGTGGTCGAATTTGATAGCTTACGTTTGATAAAGATTCATATGAAACATTACTATAAATGTTTTATTGAAATAATGTCAACAGTCCATTCCAGAGGATGATTAGTCGAAAAATGACCATTAGATGCGTGAAAAACGCCTGCTACCGATGTTTATGGAGGGGTAGATGAAACAAAAATATGATTATCTTTAAATATACCAAGAAGAAGTCTCATATTGTTTGAAGTAGTTTTATTATCAGTAAGAAAACGTATATAAAAGCACATTTTTTGTCTAAATGTGCAGACAAAAACTTCGAATGACCCAAACAAATATAGCTAGTGATCCAAATCAAGTAGATTTTCGATTAGCACTTTGTATACAGTGATACTGACCAAGTCATCAAAATCAAAACAGGGATTTATTAGTACATGTATAAGATTTCAAAATTTGTTTTTTGAATCTTTTTTGATAATTCATATACTATTTGCCTGTACTTGCTATTTTGTGCTCAGATTTCACAGACATGGCCACGAGCCACTTGGGATTAATTTCCCAGCATACAAGTGCAAGTTAATAGTTTTTTGCACATCCCTCTTTAATGACGACACAACGATTAGTCTGTCATACCAGTAACTCCTGAATTCGAAGTTGTTTGTTTTATATTAAGGAAACTTTCCATAATATACGTACATGTACTTTGACGATGTAAACGTATTATTCACCCAACCTAGAGGGGAGGTGGGGTGGGTTTATTCAAATTTATTTTATATTACATTGTAATGAGGACACAAAGATTTTTATAAAAACAAGAGGCCCACGGGCCTTATAGGTCACCTGAGTATTGTGCAACAACTTTCAAACAATTAAATTTGGTTCGTGTTTTAAACTAGAGGCCATGAAATTCGCAGTTCACAATTTTGAAAAGAGGCACTAATTGCTTATCATAATTATAGACTTAGCATGCTTACTCTATTTACTTAATACCCAGAGGTAGATCAGAGTAACAAAGAGAAAATGCACTTCCACTTTATAACCAGTTGTGCACCTCATCCCAAAGGAACCACTGACCCTGGGGCCAAATATTTCAAAATTTTGCAAATTTTATCATAAAATGGGTGATGATACCAAAGAGCAGATTTCAAATAATTAATTTATTTTCAGACTATGTACCCCCCCCCCACCCCCCGACCCAGGGAGGGGGGGGGGTAAAAAAAAATAACCATTTTGCTAAATGCACCTTTCTTCATCATAAATATATACACTTGGATCATTGGCATAAAACCCAGAAGCAAAGGAAAGATTTTCAAAGAATTAATGTATTTTCACTATATAATCAATAGAGCCCGCCCTATCACCAGAACCCCTGACCCTGGGGCCATAAAATTCACAAGTTTGGAAGAGGCACTCTTGCTCATCATAACTATGTACCTAGTTAGTTTATTTAATACCCAGGAGCAGAGAAGAAGATTTTCAAAGAATTTATGCATTTTCACACTATAATCACTAGAGCCCCGCTCTTACAGCAGAACCCCTGACCCTGGGGCCACAAAATTCACAATTTTGGAAGAGGCACTCTTGCTCATCATAACTATGTGCTTGGTTAGTTTATTTAATACCCAGGAGCAGAGAAGAAGATTTTCAAAGAATTAATGCATTTTCACTATATAATCAATAGAGCCCCGCCCTAACACCAGAACCCCTGACCCTGGGGCCATAAAATTCACAATTTTGGAAGAGGCACTCTTGCTCATCATAACTATGTACTTAGTTAGTTTACTTAATACCCAGGAGCAGAGAAGAAGATTTTCAAAGAAATAATGCATTTTCACTATATATTTATTTAGCCCCGCCCTAGCACTAGAACCCCTGACCCCAGGGCCATGAATTTCACAATTTTGGAAGAGGACTCAATGCTTATTACAATCATGCAAACAGTTTGACTGCTTGATGTCCAGGAGTAAAGAAGAAGATTTTTAAAGATTGCACTAATTTTAGTGGTTTTGGTCCCACCCCTAAGGCCCCAGGGGGGCGGGGACCATAATATTCACAATTTTTGTTGCCCTTCACCCATAGATGCTGTGTACCAAATTTGGTTGAAATTGGTTCAGCGGTTTCAGAGAAGAAGCTGAATATGTTAAAATGTTAACACACGATGGACGACGCACGATGACGGACGAAAACGGAAAGCAATAGGTCACTGAGTTTACTCAGGTGACCTACCAAGGATAAATAATTTTAATTTAATGAGAAACATAACCAATTCAGCTTTTAAACTTTTTATCGTAAACTTTCCTTTTAATTACCATTATAAAATGATTTGATTTTAGTTGAACATGTAAGTTGTCATTGATTGGATAAAAGATTTACTTTAAAATATAACATTAGCTGTGTACGGCACAATAAGTTACGTCATAAAACGTATTACTGCGCTTGACGTTAATTTTTAAAATATGCCGGTGTCTTGAATTAGAATATTTTTTTATTATGAACATTTACATGCAAAAGCAATATTTATAAGCACGGATATGTCAATTAAAATAATAATTGTGAAAGACAAAACAAATAAAAAAAAAATTGTTCATACATCCATACAATATTATACAATTATGGACTCTTTTGGTGTTGAATATGGTTTGTTATTCACCAGAAAAATATTCATATTGACCGAGGCGATCTTCCATTGTTGAAAATAAAAAAAATCTCCAGATTACTGTTTGTAGCCTCCGTGTTTCGCTATGTGTAAGACGTCCAGTTTCGCTATGTGTAAGACGTCCAGATGTTAAAAAATAATCCTGTAATAGGTTTGAATAATTGTTTTCCTGCACAGATACGTAGCTCGCTGCGGCCGTTGCAACCATCGTTTACAGCGTTGTTTGATATTTTGATTGTGACGTCACAATGCCGTTGCACGCGCATTGACCCTCCGGTGAATACGGCCTCAAACCCGGTGAATAAATTTAAGAAATAAGTATCATTTTTAAACATCTATCGGAATATAAATACGGGTTGGTCACGAGATTAAATTCCATAAAGTCCGAAGGGCTTTATGATGAATTTAATCTCGTACCAACCCGTATTTATAGCCCGATAGATGTTTTAAAATGATACCTTATTACTTATATTTACATTTGTGACTTATTCATACTTTATATTTGCCTGACTGTGACTTTTAGCGTGTGAGAATGCATTATTTTTCAAACTCAACGGCAAGTACGTAATCCACTGAACGCGCGTCGACCCTTTATGACGTCACTGAGAAATTACGTCAAACGATTATCCATACGCACATCTTTGACCTCTCGTCCCCGTACCTGTATTTATACAGTTATAGATACGCATTCCTTTCAGTAGTGTTATATAAAGAAAAACATTTGCAAATGTAAATATGTAGTGTTATGAACTGTTTGCGTTTGTATAGATTATATAGGAACTATAAATAGACTATATAATAATCTAGAATATGAGGATAATGCATACATGAATCAAACAATCATTAAGTTTATGTAATATTTAGGTATGATATGTATTTTTAAATAAATGAGTGTGTTATTTTTAGTTTATTTTCATTTACAATTATTTCTGGACAATTGATTTAACAGCAACACTTGGCCTTTTTAGTATAAAATGTATTTGATATTTTTCCTTTAAAAAAAATTAAGTTCTTTTGAAACTTTAATCTAAAATAATGTATGAGTATTGTTTTTTGGCATATAATAGAAAAAGAAATTCATCTTCAATCTCTCCTGTGTTTTATCTAATTGTAAACTGCATATTATTTTTCCTGAACACGCTGACCTTCAAGATGATTACTGACTTAGGTGAAGACGATAACATTTCACCTTTTTAAACGCCCTAGACTATGAATCCCTATAAAGTACGGGCAAAAACGAATTCGACCTATTACATTCCTTCTGAAATTCCATCTTTTCTTGACGTCTATAATCTCTTTCAAAGTGTCTCATTGTAACATACAATCGTATCAATTCTTGTATATATATTTTATAGTATTCTGGCATTTAAGTTCTGTGGAAAGTTTTCCTACATCGGACCTTGTAGTGTTATGTATCTTACTATTATTCTATAGCCAGTTAAAATTTATGGACTTTAAATGTGTTCTTAAAAGTAGTTACAGTGTACTTGTATATTGACTGAATTTAAGACAGCACACGCAAGATCTTAGATGCTGTGGTAAAATCAGATTTGTATACTGTGATTGGTATTTGCATTAGATTTGCTGAGTGAATTGTATGAAACCATTTAGACACTATTGTATATATTTACTGCAATTTTTTTAAAAAGGGGTTAAGGAAATGTGATTCGCTGTCCTGAAACCAAATTAAGTTACAAATCTAGTATACATACATGTACATGTATAGTAGAGACATTTATCTTTTTAACAATTTAACAATTTTTAGCTCACCTGAGCCGAAGGCTCAAGTGAGCTTTTCTGATCACATTTTGTCCGTCGTCCGTCCGTCTGTCTATCCGTCTGTAAACTTTTCACATTTTCGACTTCTTCTCAAGAACCACTGGGCCAATTTTGACCAAACTTGGTACAAAGCATCCTTGGGTGAAGGGGAATTTAAATTGTAAAAATGAAGGGACATATCCCCTCGCAAGGGGAGATAATCAAGAAAAGACAAAAATAGGGTTGGGTCATTAAAAAATCTTCTTCTCAAGAACCACTGGGCCAGTAAAGCTGAAACTTATGTGGAAGCATCCTGGGGTAGTGTAGATTCTAAATTGTTCAAATCATGACCCCCGGGGGAAGGGCGGGGCCACAATGGGGAATCAAAGTTTTACATAGAAATATATAGGAAAAATCTTTGAAAATCTTCTTCTCAAGAACCACTGGGCCAGAAAAGCTGAAGCTTATGTAAAAACATCCTGGGGTAGTGTAGATTCTAAATTGTCAAAATCATGACCCCCGGGGTTGGTTGGGGCCACAATGGGGAATCAAAGTTTTATATAGAAATATATAGGAAAAATCTTTGAAAATCTTCTTCTCAAGAACCACTGGGCCAGAAAAGCTGAAATTTATGTGGAAGCATCCTGGTATAATGTAGATTCTCAATTGTTCAAATAATGACCCCCGGGGGAAGGGCGGGGCCACAATGGGGAATCAAAGTTTTATATAGAAATATATATGGATATCTTTGAAAAACTTCTTCTCAAGAACCACTGGGCCAGAAAAGCTGAAACTTATGTGGAAGCATCCTGGTATAATGTAGATTCTAAATTGTTCAAATAATGACCCCCGGGGGAAGGGCGGGGCCACAATGGGGAATCAAAGTTTTATATAGAAATATATAGGAAAAATCTTTGAAAATCTTCTTCTCAAGAACCACTGGGCCAGAATAAGTGAAGCTTATGTGGAAGCATTCTGGGTTAGTGTAAATTCTAAATTGTAGGAATCATGACCCCCGGGGAAAGGGTGGGGCCATTATAGGGAATCAAATTTTTACATAGAAATGTATAGGAAAAATCTTTGAAAATCTTCTTCTCAGGAACCACTGGGCCAAAAACACTGAAACACAAGTGCCCATGGAAGGATCATGGGGTAGTGTAGATTTCAAAATGTCTAAATTATGATCAGTGGGGTAGGGTGGGGATGCATTATGTATAACAAGGGGGAAATCTGGTAAAGAACAGAATGGTCAAAGCTTCTCAGGTGAGCGATGTGGCCCATGGGCCTCTTGTTTAAAAATAATATTTTTAAATACATTAACTACAATTGAAAATAAACTACTGAATTTAATCTCGAAACTCTTTGTGACTTTGTATAGTATATTGTATAGGTATTTATAAGTTGACAATATTGGAAACAAAGACAATGTTATGACAGATACTGATGCACTTTAACACAGGCATTCTCATGTTCTACCAACCACAGATTGTCGGACCTGTCGACAGAGATCCCTCGTGGTTGTGAAATCCCATCATCCTCTGTCAGGATGTAGGAGAGGAAGTCACCGTCCTGGCTGATCAGGTGTACGGCGTTATGGGCGTTATCAGCGATGAGGATGTGACCCAGACTGTCGGTAGCCACACCATACGGTTGAAATATTGACCAGACCTTCCCGTCATATTTAAATCGAAGTTGTCCAGTCTTGGTCAGTACGATCACATTTCCTTGATCAGAAACACAGATATCATCGTTTACATTCTCGCAGATAAACTTTGGATCAGTAAAGAGTTTCTCCATGTACTGATCTTTCTTGAATTCCTGGATCTTCGTCCCACTGCTGCTGTACTTGACCACTCTTGCAGTAACATAAGAACCTATACAGACTATGATATCACCTGACCTGATACAAAGTAGTCCCGTAGGTTCATACTCGGTATTTATGAGTTTTGTAAACTGTTTATTGAGTGACAGTCTATGGATAAAATGATTGAAGCCACCAGAATAAATCAGACTTCCGTCCTTCATCACAGCCAGACCATATGGTACTCTGTCAGTACTGATGTTATCCAACTCTGTCCCTGACCTGTCTATCAGTTGTATTCCAAGACCTTTACCACTGATGTACGCTGATCTGTCATCACGACAACGCACGTGATATAACATTTCCTTTTGAATTTTTGTTTCGCCAATTCTTACTGAACGCCCCAGTACTCTTTGTTGGATGTTTCCATTCTTCCAGAAAAAGAAGGCAATATAGCTTGTGAGTTTTCATTGAGCAATTTAATGTGGTTAATTCTTCCGTTCTTGAACTTGCCAAATTGATACTCATTTTGAGATTTGTTAATCTGACCAACCGTAAAAGAAGGCATAACAATCAGTGATATTGACTAGGAGTCACATTCAAGAAATCTCTAATTATATTGACGTTGATTTTCTGCTTAGACTATACAATGTGTATATTTTATTTTGGGTATTACCGGTGACTTGAATTAGAATATTTCTATATTATGAACATTTACATGCAAATAGCAATATTAATAAGCACAAATATGTCTTTTAAAATTATAATCGGCAAAGAAAAAACAAGTAGAAATCCTCAATTGTTCATATATTCATACAATATTCTAGAATATGAGGATACATGCATGCATGAATCAAACAATCATTAAGTTTGTGCAATATTTAGGTATAATATATTTTTTTAATAAATGAGTGTGTTATATTTATTTTATTTTCATTTTCAATTATTTTGGATATTTGATATTATAGCAACACTTTACCCTTTTAGTATAAAACTATGTGCGACTTCGATTCGTACTCGCCGAGTACGTACTCGAGTTACATGGGTTTCAATCGAACGACCATAGTTACTACTCAAAATACGTCATATGACCTTATGAACTCTACCCAAGCTAACCCAGCAATACAGTAGGATTACTAGAGTTTCGATATGGCGGCATCGAAAGAAAAACCCGAACGTAGGAATTATTTTTTTACTAAATATTAATATTTAGCATCGCTTATCCTTAAAAGCAAACTTCAAAACGCACTTTCTACATGAACGCTTTATAATTTATATGAATATATCTGTTTATTTGATTAGATTTTTTAGGCTTACTGCCCGATAACAGCAGAGACATAAATTCAAATTCGAAACCAAAAAAGTTTAGAGCTGAAAAGACAAACATTTCAACTGCAGCAAAAGCTATAGAAAAAATTAACTCAACAGATGATGTCAAAATTGACCTATTTGACCGCCTTTTAAAACTCATAGAGGATATTTATTTTATTTTCGCTACCCTTCAAACTCATATGAGTTCGCTTGAAAACCACATGTTTGTGTAAACATCCGGTCATGTGACGTCAACCAAGAGTTAATACTCGGGTTTGAATCGAAGTCGCCCTATTTGATACCGGTATTTTTCCTCGGAAAAAAAAAAAAACGTTATCATGTTCCTTTCAAACGTTAATCAAAATGTATAGGATTATTGTTTTTTGGCAGCCGAATAGAAAATAAGATTCATCTCCAATGTGTAAGTGTATTATCTGATTGTGAACTTCAAATTATTTCCTGAACATGCTGAACGTCAAGACGATTATTGACTTAGGTGAAGACGACAGCAACATTTCACCTTTTTTTTAAATGCCCTAGACTTTGAATCCCTATGAATTTTTGTTGGGCAAATTTATAAAATACAAGATACAAAATATTTTATTTACCAATCAAGGGCCCCGAAGGTAATTTCAACATACATAAATGTACAATTTAAGCATTCTTTTTTACAATATAATTTTTTAAACAGTTATATAAATGACCAAGTTACATGATAATATTGTTCCCAGTGTCAATGATCATACATAATACGATTGTCCAGAAGAATGTCAATGATTACAAAACAATACAAAAAGTGATGCTATACATGACGTATAAATTTAAATGGCTTAGCATGCATAAACATGATGACAGAATCTATGTATTTATACATTCAATTGGTTCTTTTATCTTTTTCAGATCTAAATTTTCCAAGTAAGCATAAAATGTCTTTATTTTCAATATTCAATATCCATATAAGTTTTTAAGCAGGTGTCAAAGAAGAGAAGTTTGGGTTGATTTTAAATCCGACCTATTACATTCCTTCTGAAATTCCATCTTTTCTTGACATCTATATTCTCTTTCAAGAAGTGTCTCATCAACATACAAGGTAATCAATTCTTGTACTATATATCTTATAGTATTCTGGCATTCGTCTTCTGTTTATAGTTTTCCTACAACCGACCTTGTAGTGTTATGTACCCTTCTATTATCCTCTAGCCGTTTCAGAATTTATGGACTTCAACCGCGTTCTTATTAAAAGTAGTTACATGTATATTGAATGAATTTAAGCAAGCACCCTCAATATCTTAGATACTGTGGTAAAATCAGATTTGTATACTGTGATTGGTATCTGCATTAGATTTGCTGAGTGAATTGTATGAAGCCATTTAGACACTCATATTTTTACTGCAATTTTGGTTAAAGCTGACATGAACTCTTAAAAAGGCATCAGTTGTCATCTTTGTACGACTTACTACATTCCTGTACGCCCTTGTCCGACATATTTGTTCGATTCCGCCATATTTAATCGAAGATTTTTGGCCACCTGCACCTGCTATATATAGCCTTGCAGAATTGTTTCACTTGAATGATTTTCTAGCCTGGCTGTCGACATGTACACATCTCCGATAGCATAGTTTTTAGAAGTCCATAAACTGACCCAATACATGTTTAAAAAGAAAGAATTCAACAAAAAATAGAACTATACCGAGAATTAAATTATTTTTGAATGCATTTGCTGCAATATAGAAAATAAACTAACACAGACTACATACATGTACACCAAACACCCATGCAGGTCGAGAAAACGCGTCAAACGCAGTGATAAAAACATTTACCTGACAACTGCTATCGTTACAGGGATGTGCACATGTCGAAAGAATTATCCTATTTTACTTTTATTGAAAAATGCATCTCAGAAGTCATGTAATCCATTGCTAACTCAACAGTAAAAGATGCTTGGATACACGTGGCCCATGCCGATCATTTTATTTGGTCAGGGAAAATATCAAAGGTTGAAATTCAGTGGGGTTGATTAAAAAAAAATGCAAGTAGTTTTTTTCAAAAATAAACATTACTCTTGTCTGTACATGTTGTAAATAAAATTTACGATAAAGTACATGGTTTAACTTCACCAAATTCATTTAAAAAAGCAGGCAATATTACGAATCATTCACCTTTTGAAGATATTTTCCCGTGATATGGGGGGGGGGGGGATGTAATAAAACATGCATAATAACACTCTCATAAAAATAATTTAAGAAAAACGTCTGAAACAGATTGGATTTCTTTATGATCAATTATTATCAAATAAATACTGTGTATTGGCTTTATTAGACCTAATATAATTTGATTTAAAGTTATTTATGATTTTATGCACTATGAAAGAAAAAAAAAAGGAGCACGTTCACATACCCCACGCTCCCCAAAAAGTCGGAGTGCTAAAATTCCCAGAAAAAAATAAAGGAATCGTAATTTCCTTGTAATATGCACATCTATACACATTGTGCCCTAAATATCTGCAAAGTTTGATGAAATTGTGTGCAGCGGTTTATGAGGAGTTACGCTGACAAACTGCTCACCTCTATATTCAAGATATGGCCAAAATCTAAATGTAAAAGTGCGGAAATTCCCGAAAAATAAAGAATTCGGAATTTCCTGGTGATGTGCAAATCTACACACACATTGTCTCCTATAAATATCTGCAAAATTCGACAAAACTCTGTACAGTGGTTTATGAGAGGTTGCGCTGACCAAAAAAAAAAAAAAAAAAAAGACTGACTGACGGGTCAAAAACATTATACCTCACACGTGGGGTATAATAAACGAGTTTGATTCTTTGGTACAATGATAATGAAAATAAAATTTAATGTGAAGTAAATTTCTAGACATAAATAATTAATGATTATTAGAAAAGGCATATAGGAAGAAAGAGTAAACTCCTCGTGAGAATTCCACATTCTACCTAAAACTAGCTTTTTAAAAATTCTCTTGTCTGTTGTCCAAGTTCGACACATACGTTTGAGAAGGTTTTCGAGAAAGTTCCCAATGTTCCCATTCCTGTGATGTATATTTCACGTTTATTATCTCCCCCGCCTGAAAAGTGGGAGGTTGTATAGTAATCGTAATGTCCGTTCGTCTGTCTGTTACGCTTTGGGGTACCCATCTCTTATCCGCAAATCCTCTTATACCACTTAGAGAAATTTAATGAAACTTTCAAAGAATCTTAAGTTTATAACATATTACCATTATGCACCTCCTATTTTACTTTTTGATCTGACACGTATGGGTTCAGCGAAATATGGACTCTTGTCATTATAACCATATGGAAGACAGGGGGTATCATTTAGTGAGCTCATTCAGTAGCGGATTTAAGGGGGGCGCCCTTAAAATTGTCAAAGTTAAGTAAATCACAGTTTCGTCTAGAAAATGTAAATATGTCTACTTGGTAGACGTCAATTTTACCCTACAAAATTTCTAGAACCCAGGACCCACTGGGGGCCTCAAGGCAGCCCCCTGACCCCTTGCCTACTTTTGGCACCCCCTCTAACTTCAATTCCTGGATCCGCGCCTGTCATTGCTCATAATACATGTACGTCTAGTTTCTCTTTCAATTTGGGCGCTGGGGTTAATTTCTGTCCAAAGTAAAATTATTAATCAATTTATGAAGTTTCGACAACCTTCCTGAAAAAAATCCTTGATCTGTCCTTAGGCATAATAAATGGTACAGCAAAAAGTGCGTAGGATTTTATACCTATCATTGCCCCAACGGGTGGTTACAGACAGAAAGAGAGAGAGATAGAGAGAGAGTTCAATATACAAAAAAAAGAATAAATAATAATTATCCGTATTCAACCAGTGTCAAGTATCCCTACCTAAGCTTTTAAAATTATCTCCCAAATTCACCTACAGAAATTATTTATGTATATAAAAAATACCTAGACTATCAGGCAGGGATACTGAAATCTCGAAATACTTCCTGTGACAACATAATTATAAAACAGTTACATTCCTCAAAATGCACATACTTTGTGGTCGGAGTGACACATTTTAAAAAAAATCTCAAAACTGAATTCGGCAGAAATGTCTGTCTTCCAAGAATATTTAAATAACGTTCATGTCAATTATTTTTGTATGCCCCCCCCCCCGTCCAAAAAATCAAATGCCTAAATGTCAATCTGAACAGGGGATGGCCTTTCTCCGTGTGTGTATGTGTTAAAGAATGTATAGATATACACATAAAAATTTGTATTCTGGTTAATTGGTTTTAAGATTTGAAGTAAATTATTGCCGTACATCAAATTACTTGGTTTAGATTTGAGATTAGTACTAAAATAATCAGTTATAATTGACAAATGAATTTTGCGACGCAAACCAACTGCAGACTATATATAATGTATATTAGAACTACATGTAGATGAACAATTCACAATTATAGCTTATGAACATCAGTTATAATATCCCTCCTTTCAGTCGCGCATATACCAAATAACTTCTCTTTCCACTTTTGATATAATCTGATCAGCACGGACTAAGTGTATCGTCGTGCTAGTGTGTACGGAGTAATGACAGTGTATTTACTATTGAGCTTTTATGGAGTTTATTTCTTTTTTGTGATACATATTTCAATAAATGGAATTCAGGGTGTATATCACTTGACTTGTGCACATCTTCGAACCGATGCAGTAACCTTATTACCAGGTATGGGTACGTTTACAGCGTTCGAGGCGTTTTCTCGATATGCATCAATTGCATAGGACCTGCAAATATAAGACGTTTGTTGTTTTGTTCCATTAAAATGATATAATTTCAAAATGTGTTTGCAAATTTTACTGCTTTTTATTTCAAGTTTATTCTGCATAAATTGGCGCACTGTAAAAATACGTACTCGTGCATCTAAATTTCTCTTCCAAACTTGCATTTTTTTCTTTTGATTCAAATCAATAATCATTCAAAAATATGATTATTATGTTGTTTATTTTGGTTTTGAAATGTCTTGATCACCTCATGTGTTCTCATATGCTTTACCATCGGAGATGTGCACTAGTCGATACCCAATCCAAAAAATCATTCAAGTGTAACGAGCGCATTGGGGTATACATCGTTACAATGAGACAAGGTATCTGAAAGAAATATGGCGGAATACGGCTATAGTTGGTATGAAACAAGTCGTACATAGATGAAAATGTTGTGTTTTTAAGAATTCATGTCAGCTTTAAAGGAGGTAAGGAAAATGTGAGGTGCTGTCCTGGAACCCAGTTAAGTGACAAATCTAGTATACATACGAGGGGTTATCAAAAAGTTCGTGGACTGAGGCTATAAAATTAGTACTATGTAGTCTGAGCTTACAAAATTTTTAAGGGACAATAAACAAACAAAAAATAAAGAAATATTAAAAATTTTAGCTTGATACGTTCATTATTTCCCAAATTATTATGAAATAAAAACGACATTATATCATCACCCGGCGCCGTTGCCGTTTAGTTTTATGACGTCCAAGAACGTCATTGTTTTTCAATGTCTGCTTTTTCTATCTCATACACTTATATTGGCGAGATTCCCTGGAGCTGAAGAAGGACTTCAATCCATATTGTTTATATGACTTTATGACTTGACTACAAATCGACATTAACTGTGCTTTCCTTTTCTTTCTGAATCTATTTTTGCATTAAAACAAGTAATTTAGATGCATATTATTTCTCCGTAGCCGGTTTAAACATTTCCTAGGTGTATATCAGTTTTTCTATTGGCAAAACTTTATAGAATGTTGGAAAAGGTAACCCCTCCCCCATTTTGAAGTCATTTTAAAGGCAATATTTTTTGGGATACTCCATGTAAATTTTACGAAAAAATTTCATAGAACTTCAAAAATTAGGTAAAAAAATTAATATTTTATGGAATAAAAGTGTCCCAAAACATACCTGAATTAACGGAATATTTGGATGTCAAATGTTCATATTACAATAATTTTTCTTAGTTACACTTAGGTCGGGAAAAACGTCGTTTTCGAGGTTGCGCCGCATAGACATACCATTGCTCACAAAAACATAACTTACTTATTAAAAGATGAAATTTATGATTTCTAATTTATTCTATAGATAGAAAAGATGATGATAACTAGATATTTAAAAATTCATGCATGTACCTAAAGCGGTTTTAATTTTATGGCGCTAGTCCACGAACTTTTTGATAGCCCCTCGTACATGTACATGTATAGTAGAGACATTTATCTTTTTAACAGTTTAACAATATTTCTAAAATAATATCTTTAAATACATTAACTACAACTGAAAATGACATACTGGATTTTATTTCGAGACTCTTTGTATAGTATATTGTATAAGTATATTTATAAGTTGACAATACCGGAAACAAAGTCAAAGTTATGACAGATACTGATACACTTTAACACAGGCTTTGTCTTGTTCTACCATCCACAGGTTGTCAGACGTGTCCACAGAGATCCCCCATGGTCGTGATATCCCATCATCCTCTGTCAGGATGTAAGACAGGAAGTTCCCGTCCTGGCTGATCAGGTGTACGGCGTCATTGTCTCTGTCTGCGATAAGGATGTGACCCAGACTGTCGGTAGCCACCCAACGGGGATTAAAAGTGGCTTTTAACCTCCTTGACGGAACATTTCCGTCATATTTAAATCTAAGACCTCCTACCTTGTTCAGCACGACCACTTTACATAACTTCCAATCAGAAACACAGATATCGTCGTTAATATTCTCACAGACAAACTTTGGATTCATAAAAAGACTTTCCCCGGTCTGATCTGTCTGGAATTCCTGGGTTTTCCTCCCACTGCTGCTGTACCTTACCACTCTCGCTGTATGAAACAAGGTCTCAGCCATACAGACCAGGATATCACCTGACCTGGTACAACACAGTCCTGTAGCATAATACTCAGTATTTATAAGTTTAGTTTTCTGTTTGTTGAGTGACACTCTATAGATAACTTGATCGAAAAAGTCAGAATAAATCAGACTTCCGTCCTGCATCACAGCCAAACCATCTGGTTGATCGTCAGTACTGATGTTATCCAGCTCTGTCCCTGACCTGTCTATCAGTTGTATTCCAGGACCTTTACCACTGATGTAAGCTGATCTCTCATCACGACAACTCAAGTGATATAATTCTCTCTTTTGAGGTTTTGTTTCACTTATTTTATCTGAACGACCCAGTACTGTTTTGTTGGATGTGTTTCTCTTTGCTGGCAAAGTTGGCCGTTTAGATTGTGAGCTTTTAACGAGTGATTTAACATGTTTAACGTCACCTGTCATGAACTTGCCAAACTGTTGCTCATTTTGAGATTTCTTAATTTGACCAACTGTGAAAGAGGGCATAACAATATTAAGTTTGTCTGGAAGTTTCAATTGCTGAAATATACCAGGATTTTGTTTTCTAAACAAAATTAATTCGGCGGGATGACTTGACTCTGTGAGAGTTTCAAATTTCTCTATCATCTGATCCAAGTTTTGTTCAAATTTGTCAGCCTCTGCTTTATGTTGGGATATTTCCTCTCTATTTTTTCTCTCATCCTTCTCAGATTCCTGTAAGGCTTCCTTTAGAATGACTCTGATATGATCTATTAGATCCTGAGCTTGTTTCTTCATTTTCTCTCGTACGTTCTCATGGCCGCTCTTTATTTCATTTTCTCCTCTTTTGAAATCTTTTATTCTCTGAATAATCTCCGACTTCAACTGTGTCTTCATCTTTGTCAGTTCTTCGGCAGTTTCGGTCTTTTGTTTCTCGTAAAGATCTAGTATCTCCCCGATGGTGTGTTCGCCGTGTACTTCCTTAATGCATGTAATACAGACCGGGACTTGGCAATCTTTACAACAAGCTTCGTACGCTTTTGATGTGTGAAAGTAACACATTTTGATCTGATTGGTTGGATGAAGTCTTTCAGACAGACGGACGATGTTGTGTCCGGACGGAACTTTACTTTTAAGATGAAAGACTTTACATCGAGGACAGAGTTCATCTCCACACGGAACACAGTGGAAGACAGCGGGCTCGTCCTCGCAGTATTGACATCGAATGATGTCCTGGGCTTGTGATCGGGCCATTGTATCCTGAAAAAAATGAAGAGAAGTGTCTATTATGAAAACATGCACAACTGAAAAAAAACACTTAAAGAATTTCTACTGAAACATTATATTAGTACATGTACACAAGACGCCTATTAACCACATTGTTCACCTGAGCACTTTGGCTAGAGAAAAGACAGTTACATGTATCATTTCGGTATTGAAAAAGCATTTAATCAAAATATGTACCTTCACTAAACCTTACCATTAAAAGGAGGTCATGGTTTAAACGAACTAGAATCTTCCATATATTTTTTTTGTACCAATTATAACTTTGGAAGATTTTTTTGATATACATGTTGTGTTCTATAAATGTGACCCAATTTTACGGGATATGAAGAATTTTGATTCTACAATAACAAAAGATGCTTCTGTATTAATATGACTAATTATGACCTTGCTGCTCTTGAGAGTCAGATGAATTTTTTTAAAAGGTTTTCCTAATATGTATTCTTATGTTAAACTTTGACTATCAATTCTCCTTTAGGAGTAAAGATATGAGCAAATTTGAATCTACCCTACTTGAGGATTGTCGCTTCATAAGATTCAATTTTCCTGGACAAGTGCCTCTTGGAAGATTGTTAAA
>NW_026928159.1:0-33015 GCF_032062105.1 Saccostrea cuccullata | reverse complement strand
TGTGTTATTGTTTTCAGAAAATCTAGTTCAAACTGGATAGGCTGGCTAGACTGTGAATGAAATCGTGACGTCATAATCACATTCTTGAGTCGCTGCCAAGTATTTACCTGTGTAGTCAGCATAAAAAAATTCGTAGTACCAACGTATATTACTTTTGCACACGGTCCCCCTAGTATTACCTGTATAGTCAGCATAAAAAAACGTAGGTCTATCGTATATTTTTTTGCACACGGGCCCCTTACAATGATGCAACAGGTATAAAAACGCAGGTAAAACGTATGTTTTGCACACGACCCTATTTTTTTTGCACACGGCTCTTACAGATGATGCAACAGAAATATAAAAACGCAGGTAAAAGGTTTTTTTGTTTTTTGTTTTTTTTTGCACACGGCCCTAAAATGAACCCATGCTATATATATATATAAACCAGCGCTGGACATGGAGGATCATTCTGTGCGAGCACTTGGAAATAAACACAGGTAAAAAATGCACTTCGGAAAAAATATGACAGAGGAAACGGTGTATTGTTGGTGTATTAATGGAGAAACTTTTGGAGAATGGATGAAAACCAAAGAAGAAGCCATCCAGAATGTTTATGAACGCAACATAATTTTTTTAAACGTCAACAGAATTTAAAGTACAAAAAAGTGTGGTTGGTAAAAAGAGTGGAATTGGATCCTGAAAATGATGACACTGACACCAGAGAGGAAAAATACTGTCTAAAGGAGAAAACAAACTATTGGGGTTATCAAAAATACAAATTGGAGATCCTGACTGAACCTTATAAATTACTGGAGAAGAGTTCCTGGAAAATTCATCTTGGTTTGTGTTTTCATCAATTGGAAGAAAAGAGGTTTTGGGAAGAAAAGAAGCTTCAAGGACTTTTTACAGATAGGTCTATTTATAAAGCGTATGTATATTGTCGCATCCCTTTATTGCCTGAAGGAAAACAATCTCAAGAAAAAGGAGAGGGAAAAAATTAAGAAGACAGTGTATGTTTGTATTTTCATTCTGAATAAAATTGCCTTGTTATTGTATTGTGTGTTATTTGTTATTGTTTTCAGTAAAAAATGCAGGTTTGTTATTGTCTTTCAGTATAAAAAAAATCCAGTTCAAACCGGTTAGGCTGGCTAGACTAGGCTGTCTGGACTGTGAATAAAAAAGTGTGACGTCATAATCACATTCTTGAGTCGCTACCAAGTATTTACCTGTGTACATAAAAAAACGTAGTCGCAGCGTATAGTGTAAACACTATATTTAGACCTATGTACTGACCCACCTAACGCCCAAGGACTGTACTGAGTTGAACCCCCCTATCCTTCCCACACCCCTCCCCCTATCCCCCAGGGGGCTGCACTCCCTTGACCCCCTTATCCCCTAGGGGAATGCACTCCCTTGACCCCCTTATCCTCCCAGCCAATCAAAATCCTCCATTTTGAACCTCATTTGCATAAAAAGTGCACTCAGTTGAACCACCCGGCTAGACCGCTAATACTACTACCGTGTATGAAATTAGAAAGCAGGATGATTTTGAGAAACGTTCTCAACTTCTTTATCGTTACAATGTTGATTAACTGTGCTCATTGGTAACAAAACATGTTGCTTTAAAAACTGGCAAACATAAGAGCTATTTAATCAAATGGAATGAAACTTCACATTTGACAAAATGAATGTTTTATTTACAAAATCTGTTGATCCTTAATATTGTAATGAAAATATGTCAATGAGAAACATTACATGACCCTAATACATCGAAAAAAACACTTTCCAAACATTTAATTTACTTTAATTTGGGTTCTTTTTACAATCCTTTATATACCGTGCATGTCGTTGGTTATCGCTGTTGTCAAAATTTCTAGTTAAAAGCGTGTGTTGATTCAAATGAATGCAGTTTTTTAAATAAATTCTAAAAATGTTTATACTTCAAGGATTTTCACTTAGTAATAATTTCAATGTTGGTCCAGTTGATAATAACAATTAGATGTTGAAACAATTGCCGATTTTATCGGTAAAGTTTGCACAATTTTTTTTTCAAATTTACTCTTGATGAATCCTTAAATGTAGATATTTACCCTAATAAAAGTTTTCTTGGTTTTATTTACAGCTGGTTATACTCCAGCACATACAAAACGTATTTCAGGTCAGAAGCGTAGCATCGTTTTTGAAAGGGGGGGAGAGAAAATTTCAGGTTTTAACTTCCTTTTAAAAAACTTGAAAGGCATGCAAACAAAATCCCAAAGTCGAAAATCCTATTTCTTGAAAAGGGGTTGTTTGTTTGTTGTTGTTTGTTTGTGTTGTTGTTGTTGTTGTTTTGTTTTGTTTTTTGTTTTGTTTTTTGGGTTTTCTTTTTCTTTTTTTTTTTTTTTTTTTTTTTTTTTTGTTAAATTGCAACTAGAAGTTTGGAGGGAGGGTGGTCGCTTTTTCAGTTGATCATTCCAATAGAAAATTGTATGTTTCGAGAAAAAATGGGTGGGGAAAGGGGGCTACCCATGCTGCCGATCGCGCGATAACTAACATGAACTGATTTTAAAAAAGATGCCGTATTTAATACATAAAGCATATGGAGATAATGAACAATATTCAAGATTAAAAGTCCACAAAGCAATACAAAACAGGAGCAGAGCAAACACGGACCTTCAAAACATTAAAGGTGGATCAGGAGCCATGGAGGAGTAATCATCCCCTGCTGACCGGTCAACCCGCTCCTCGTCATGATCGGGAAATAACGAAAAAACCGTCGTCAATTCAGCGTATAAATAATGTACTAACAATTAGAATGAAAAATGTCCGTAAGCATTTGACTCAATGATAAACCTTTTTTGCTGACAAAGTCATTGTATCGACCATAGAACTTACGAAATGATGACTTTAAACGAAATTGCTGATATTCTTGTTTTATCAACTTCTTTGTCAATAATTTACATCGTTTTAGAAATTGTTCATACGTGGAGCATGTTCCTGCGTATCGAATCAACTGAGATCTCATAAATTCCGTACGCAGGTGACGAAGGTATATTGCTGCATAAGTAAGGGTAGTTGGCGATCGAAAAGTGAAAATCATCACATTTATCGAAGATCTTGGTTGTTAGATTACCATTAACGTCTTTTTCAAGTAAAATATCTAAATATGAAAAAGATTTATTATTATTTGTGTATCTTTCTGACCTCCTACATGAGTTTGTAGAAAGATTACGGTCATCTGTGTAATTATTTTTTCGGTCATCATTTATTCACTGGAGGGTGTTTGTTACTGTCATCATACTGCAAAATTTCAAACGCATTTACCTTTCATTTTCGTTTGCTTTGGTAAACAACAACTAAACTTGCGTGGACATAACATCATTGATCGTTTTATCAATATCTTAAATTACCCAGTTTTCTTGAAATTGTTTTAATCCCCTTTAAAAAATTTAAACCAGTCGGCTCGGACGATATGTTTTGATGACCGTAAACTGTATTACGGTCATCGGTTCTCCTGCAGTGTTACATACCAATGATGTTTTTTTTATATAATGGAAATGTATAAGTAATAGTTGTTTTAAGAATTTAAAATGTAAATCTATCTGAAATTCATAGTTAAGATTTCTTGATTAAACTAAAGTGAAAACTTTGATTTACTTTAGTAAGCTATGGTTAACTATAGTACTTTTTATGGAATGTACCGCTGTCTACACTATTTTTTTGTAAAATCTTATTCGCATGCTAATTGAATTGCCTACATAGTAAAAATGACAATTGAGGAAAATCAACGTTCAAAGCCGTTGTAAATAATATTTGCAGAGACACATTCTTAATAAATGACTATGAACCAAATCTGATCATTTTTCTTGGGATATTTATAAAGCTTTAACACTGTCTACTTTCTATTTTCATGATCAAGATACACATTACTTGGAGCCCAGAATGTCGGCTGGGTTATTGGAGTACCATCTATCCATGTCCAATCTCCAGACGAGGATTTGTTTCCTCCAATGAAAAATCTGCCACCATTTTGTTTTAAATGTCCTAAAATGAAGAGTTATTGCTTCATTGTTCATTATTGCTTAAAACAAAAATGTATCATAATTCAAAATGATTTTATAAACAAATAATTCTTCACTCACTGGAGATACAATTTGCTTCAATAATCGACTGTACTTTCGCTAAAACTCCCCCGGCTTCTTCACATAGTCTAGCTGCATCCATCCAGCTAACTCTTTGGACGTTAAACAAATATGATACTCCATTTTCTGGACATGACGTCCGTGAACAGAACATTTCGGGAATGCAGATTATTACACCTAAAATAGGCAATCATAAAAAGATACACATACACACGCAGATTGAAAATTTAATTAATTGGTTATTAGAAAACATACCTATAAGAATTAATTCTGTGTACTGCATTTTAACATGATATGAAGAGACCAGCAACTTTTTCAAATAGAATTAAAGTCGATGAAATAATTCGTTGTCTTTAAAACATCTATGCGGAAAGTAGTATTACGTAAAGCTGTGAAGGCCCACTTGCGGTACATTGCTTCCGGATACAAGTAAACTCGGTTTCAGAATGAAAACTTTTCTTTCGGCATTTTTTTAGCTTATAAAATCAAGAACCTCCTGAATCTGGAGAGTAACGAAAGGAGACATTTGGTTGAAACTGGGAATGATTTTCCCACAAAGAATTAAAAACGGGTACCATATAATCATGTATATCCTTCCGACTTTCAAGGCTTACATGTACGCCATTCACATCAGGAGAAGCCCAAATTCTTGATACAGATGTACAAGGCAAAAGTGCGAGGATACCTGAACATGTCTAAAATCAAAACATGTCAATTTATTATTTCAAAAGACGTCACCATTGCCGGTGAAGGGCTGCAAATTTAGGCCTATGCTCGGCACTTATGACCTTTGAGCAGGGAGGGATCTTTGTCTTGCCACACCTGCTGTGACACGGGGCCTCGGTTTATACGGTCTCATCCAAAGGACCACCCCATTTAGTCGCCTTTTACGACAAGCAAGGGGGTACTGGGGACCTATTCTAACCCGGATCCCCACGGGATGTAATCAGAAAGATATTAGATATTAGTCAACAAATTATCTTTACCGATGATTAACACAGCATCCGGATTTATAGTCATAGCACATGACGGGCACAATTCTTTTACAGAGGTTTGTTAAAGATTCGCTACTTAGGCATTTATTGCAGTGCTAGCTGCAGCGATAAGCCATACAATGTTCCCATGCATGGTTGGATAAAGCCTGTTTTGTTTGAACCCACTATACTTTAACCAAAATACAACTGATTCACCAATATTAGTGTTCTTAAAAATTTCCAACTCAGCATGTAATTAAGTATGTAAATATCTAGTGTTTAGTAGTTTAGTAGTAGTGCTAGTTGTTTTTGTTTCTCTTTTTCCTTTGTTCTTATGACTTTTTAACTTTTTTCTTTGTCCTGAGGAAGGGACAGGGCGTCCCGAAAATTTGACAATTTTTATTGTTCGTGTCGTTGGTCATTTTTAGTGCTTTATATAAATTTCCATCCGTGACCTTGTATCTACTTGGTAGATCCGACATTTAGGATATACAGTGTTGTTGGTTTTTTAGTGCTTTATATATATATATATATATATATATATATATATATATATATATATATATATATATATATATAAAGCACTAAAAATGACCAACGACACGAACAATGAAAAAAACAAACAGGTGGACAAACAGACAGACAGACAGGAGAGAAAATAAATTTATATATACATATATATATATATATATATATATATATATATATATATATATATATATATATATATATATATATATATATATATATATATATATATATATATATATATAAGCACTAAAAATGACCAACGACACGAACAATAAAAAAAAAATATATATATATATATATATATATATATATATATATATATATATATATATATATATATATATATATATATATATATATATATATATATATAATGATAAAAATGAGGTTATCTGTGAATGGCATAAATTTCAAATTTCGTAAATTTCAATAAGTCTTAGCCATTTTGATGGCAGTTAAGAATCAATATGAAGTTCTGCATAATTACTTTCCGAGTCGAAATCATTCACAAGAGGACATTACCATAACCCATCAGGGGAGAGCATCAAATATAAAAATTGTTCATAAATTAAAACAGGACACACAACCAATATTCTGATTTTCAATCAAGATGCATAAATAGTCAAAAATGTTCTCCATTATATATATACAATAAAAGGCGTTTTTGCGTCGAAACACTCAGGCAGTATTGAAGGATGATAGACTTCCTGTTTTCCTTGTTACCAGTTCACCCCAAATACAATGCACAAAGATTATATTTTTTAAAGAGAGATTTTTCCCGTTTTTACTTAGAGTTTTAACAGATATTCCAATACATCGCTGTGTTTACATTATGTACAAGTACAATTTAAATATATTCATGAAAAACAAATGAACTTTCACCTTAATATGCTACATGAAAATACATGTATATGGAACATTTAGCAGCATGTTTGGTGACTCTTTCAAAGAAATGCTAGTTATACCTAATATGCATGTACTACACATTTGTAAATCTGCTATGCATAAAAGAATGAATTAGCTTATGTACGATAACATATCTTTAATTTACTTTTCTATTCCCTACTTATTGTAACAAATATACATGCATTTAAAAATGTATAAAAATCATACATTGCAACACAATAAATATTATCAAAGAAACCAAAAAAACTTACCATTAATATCCTAATATCAACAAGCATTCTTTGAGTATTGCATTAGTAATGCTAGTCCTCTACCGGCAATTATATTCCTTTTTCCTTTAAAAATTGAAAGCCAAAATGCAATCAAAAGTACGAGGGTTGTCCCCTAAAATCGTGGACAAGTTGTCTAGTGTAAAAAATAAACATCACTGCGTTCTGAAATTTTCACTATTATTTAGTACATATTTTAATAATATACACAGCAAATTTCAGATAAATATATGCATAAATAAACAAATAATGTGATTTTATGCCATGTATTGTATCACCTTACGGCGCATGGATTATAACGTCAAAGTGTCTAAAACAGCGTCAAGTTTTATCTTTGCTGAAAACGAAGTTGGATGAGTCCGACTTAAATTCATTGATACACATTCTTTAGTCTCGATACACAGCCGAAGAACTAATTGGCACCCTTTTGCGATCTTCTGAAGATTTATCAGTAAGTTACGGACAGTATTCTAACCATCATTCAACTAATAGAAAATCTCATATCTTCGGTCTACTGTGACAGCGTCTTTTGCTATTACATTAGGAGTTTGTCCGTATGTTTGTACTCCCCAGAGACTTGATCAAAACAGAATTCGCTAAGAAAACTTCTATTTCATTTGTATACTTAAGATATGGTGATATTTTTATAATCTGTTTTCTTCTATGGTTATTTCAGGTCTCTAAAGGTGTCATTACAACATCAAACTTAAACAGAACTGCTCTCCGGTGCACCGTAACATCATAAAACGTCGCCATTTCTCGTGTGTTGTGTTTACCACTTTCCCATTTCGAATGCTCGAGAAACTGCCAAAAATGAAGCAAATGCCTAAAAATTTTTACACAGACTACAAAATTGATTGTGGAATTGAATTAGGATAATTTCAATCAAAATCTTATGTATTTAAAACTTTTATTTTGAATTCAAACTTGTGTATTCTTTAATAAAACCTTGGTTTTTTGACCGTGCGCCGTAGGACAATACCTCGTGCATATTCAAGCATAATAAAATCTTTATTTTTGCCTATATTTTATCAAAAAATTATCATGCACTTAAATATGATCAATAAACATTTACAGAAATTTTCAGCTTAGTGCGCCCATTACTTTTCGAGAAAAACGCTTTGTCCACGATTTTACGATATTTGAAGATTTTGAGCTTTTGTAATGAATTTCCCGAGGGCCTCTCTCATCACTCTCAAAGTCTCCCGCTCCATTTGTTTAATAAGTATTAAGTGTCGCTTGGCACTGTTTTTAGCACAGGGGCATGTTGAGAATTATTACGTATGATACAGGTTGTCGGCGGACTTTTCATTCTTATTACAAATTTTAGTCTAGAACTGTTCAATAAAGGCTAAATAGACAACATGCATTGTGTCAAATTTTGACAAAAGCGAACGTTAACATATACATGTATGTGACCTATTGTTTGCGTATGATTTCCTACAGCATAAAGCGGCTCCGTGGTTAGTGGCATGTCTCCGTTTAACATGCGAGAGGTCCCAGGATCGCATCCAGGATGATTCATTTTCTTTCATTTTTTCGAAAAACCTTTTCCTTAAATGATAATATTCAGCATCATGTGATATGAAAAAGATATGACGCTTGGCTTGTACAAACTTCATTTCATCATTACAGTGTGATAATAAATATTCTATATAAAAATCTTCAATACACATAATAAAAAAAAGCAATCAAATCTTTTATGTCAATATTGGCATTTTTTATTTGCTTCAATATACATGTATAATTTATTAATTTTACAAATTCAATCACTAGGGATCCGATCCCCAACCCCACTCCCCGACCCCATGAACTGGTCTTTTTTTTTCCCTAAGCAGAGGACATAAATTCTCTGAATTCGTTTGTTTAATATGAGTGACCTTCGCTCCATTTTTTTTTGAAAGATAATCAAAAACGCTGGCTATAAAATATACATTTCTTGGTTTACAAAAACAAGGAGCAAAGACCCAATATACCTTAAAAGTACACTTTTATGGCAAAACATTCGCCAATTTCCGAGAAATACTTCAAGTCCATTAAGTCAAGGGTCATATTACAAAAATGTTTTAAATACCCACAATCATCATGAACAACATAGCATTGTTGTTAGAGCGTCCGTCTCAAAGCATTATGATTCTTAGGATTTTATTGCTAGGGTTCGAATCCCACGAATATCATCTAATATTTTTATAAAAGAAACATTTTTACGAGATATTTTTCTCTCGGAAATTTTTTTTCTCATAATTTCTTAAATTTCCATAATGAGAACTTAATTTAGATATTTAATTCACATATTGAATATGATTTTTTTAGTATCTGACGCTAAAGAAATTCTTCCCGCCTTGTCCCCCATCTTTTTTGTACAAAATCGCGTACGTGAATATAGAAAACACTCGCTGTGGCCTTCAGCTCAACATTTAGACACCGACGACGTACTGTCAATTAACAATAATTATTTCCATTCTTATGTCGATACAATATATCCCCGTGAGCTAAGAATAAAAGATACCACAGAGTCTGACAGCTCTGTTTTATATTTAGATATTTTACTTGAAAAGACGTTAATGGTTTAATAGATTATCTAACAACCAAGCTTTATGGTAAACGTGATTAATTTAACTTTTCAATTGTCAACTTCCCTTATGAAGCGATGGGTATGTACCTTCATCACATGAATGTCCTGTAAACGTGGCTCATATCTCTCAGTTGATTTGTTACGCACGACCATGATTTGCATACAAACATTTTATAAAACGATGTAAGTTTAAGACAAACAAGGTTGTGAAACATGTCTATCGGTAGTCCCATTTAAAGTTATCATTTTATGGTCGATACAATGATGTTGTCAGCAAAAACATTTATTATTAAGTCAAATAATGCTTGACGTTTTACTTATTTTTGTTAATGGTTACTTTTATCAGTGATTTAGGGTGATATATTTATAAATCAAAGAAATTATGAGCATGAAAAAATGAAAACTTTTCAAATTTTCAATATTCTGCTTTTTCTTGCTGAACAAAGAAAAAATTGTAGAGAAGTTGTTCGCAAAGAGCAGCTGGTGTCTGGAGATAATGTAAATAAATTAAAGGCTATTGAAATACCAGATAGTACTTTCTGGTCTTTGTTTACAATATTAATTGTACTTGTTGAGTACTTGAACTTTATTAAGTGCGTAGCATATTATAAGCTGTTGCATTTGAGAATTATTTATATAAGGTAATATACAATCAGCAAACATAATATTACTGTATTTTACTGGCTTTGTGTTCAAGACTGGTGTTAGCAAATCAAGGTAATGTAAATGGTGTAAACCCTTCAGGACTGCCTTATTCCTCACAATCGTATATGTTTTTAGTAAAGTTGTATTTGATAAATAGGCAAAGAAAAAATAAAAATCGCTTCATCTTTTATAAAAATGATTACTAGGGACATTAATAAGAAAGAAAATTATGGCAGCACAAAAGTATCTCACCATGATAAGAACAATGACGAAAATCGCATAAAAAATCGTTCGATTGATTTAAATTTCATGTTGATTTAACTTCTAAGGTTTAGCTGTATAATTGGTTAATATAGGGGAAACCATTTTTATAAAAGAGGTAGGCATTTTTAAAAATAAACTTAAGCAGTGTAAATTAATTTACTGTCGTTTTCACAATTTTTAAATCAAATAAATAATTGAATAATAATAGAAAATGTTAATTTTTAATATAAATTTTATCAAACATACTGAGTAGTTTTTATAAAACTTTTGGATAGAAATTCGTCAAATATATTTATTTATAATGGACAAATAAAACATTTGCAAAAACCTACATTATCAAATCACGTTAGGGTGGCATTGCTTTATATCTAGGGGTCAAAATTTGTTGAAAATTCTTTTAATTACAAATTCAGTGCAGTTAATTATTGAAAAGGTGAAGATAATAAACAGTGTATCATCATTAAAAACAAACTCATAAAGAATACAGATATGTAAAAAAAAATATTTACATAAAGATATTATCAATCCTTATTTTCAAGAAAAAAAATAAAACATAAGTATTGATATCGATTTTTGTCGTAGGAAAAATTATTACTGTAAAGATTTCATTTTATTTTTTTCTTTGCAACAGATGATCACCCTGATATATTCCAGCCTCTATCTCTTTCCGGTTATTTCTGCTATCATTGGTCCTGGATGTACTTCTGTCAATCCTTACAACGGTTTCTTGAGTAAGTATTGTTTTTTCTTTCAGATAGTTCAAATGAGATAAGATAAGATAAGATAAGATATTCTTTATTTCCTCCAAATTAATGGAGAGTTTGTATGAACAGGTAAATAACTAATTAACAACACAATGCAAAAAGAAAACATATTTATATATGTACAATTTTCTACGAAAACATTACAGGTTTCGACAGTCTATGGCAAAAAGACTTTTGTTTTTATAAACGGTTGAGGCAACGATTATCATTATACATTTCCATTTTGTAAAAGATATGTTTTCAAAACTTGTGCCTTGAACACACCCCATTAAAGATAAAAACTGTAATTCAGGATCTTGATCCTCAAACAAAACACTCATTTACATCAAGTATATCTAAAATGTCCTCAAGCATATTTTCTCTGTCGTCTAATAGTGTAAAACAGCTTAACATCATGTGCATATTATAATTACTTGTTACCTTATTAAAAATTGACAAAATTTACAAACAATTTTTATCGATGAAACCTGAATCAAAAAATTGATTAATAATCTTTTTGAGGGATCTTCTCTAGCAATCTGCCACAATTTATTTGGGTTCAACAAAGTATGTATTTTACTGAAAAAAGACATATCAGGATCTACAGACAGAGCAGCACGCCATTGATTTCCTCTGCTGCCCATATTGTTTTGATAATCATTTTTGAAAATTCCTTTTTACTGTATATAATGCTACAATTGTTTTCAAACATATCTAAGAGCTTGTATTTGCCAGCAGTTTGTAACATGTTTTTGGTTGCAAAGAATTTTTCAGATACATCAATATCAGAAATAAACTTATAGATCATTATAGATCTGATGATTTACAGAGGTTTGTTCTGACCTATGGAGTCTACCTAAGAAAAGTAGTCGACATTTATCAATGTAGTCCTGTATAGTCCACAGTCCAATATTCGAGATGCTTGAAAGTGATGGAGAAAACTTTGAGAATCCTTGAATAATCCTGGCAAAGTGTCTTTGTACATATTCAAGTTGTTGCATGTCTGTTAGTGGCAATAACGGCCATATCTCGCAAGAGTAGAGGGCAGACGGTAGCACGACCCGTTTCCATATTTTTGCAGATACAACGGGATGAATGTCAGAGTTATTAACACCAATAGAATATAAAGAGTGGATTTTTGATCTGGCAGTTTTACACACTCGTTCTGTAAGTTTGTCACTTTTCATATTTGCCTGTAGAAGACAACCAGCATACACTGTACTTTCAGACTGAGGTATTTCACTACCAAAAAGCGTAACGCTACAAGATATGGAACATTTTTTGGTTTTCCTAAATACAATAAAAACACTTTTACTTGGATTATAATGGAGTCTCCGGGTAAATGCATAGTTTTCTACAAGGTTGAGTAAACACTGTAATGATTTTGGTGAATTGCTCATTAGAGCAGTATCATCTGCTAATAGAATACCTGGAATGTGTAAATCACCCAGTAAAAGGCCATTGCCATTTTTGCATATCTCATGTAATAATCATTAATATACACAAGAAACATAAAAGCACTAAGTACTCTTCCTTGTCCTACACCTTGTGAGCTTTTAAACAAATTGGAGTTTACACCACAAAATGATACAAAGCATTTGCTGTCATCATACCAGTACTTTAAAATTTGCCAAAATCTGGAGTCTTATCCAAGATTATATAGCTTAAATAATAAACCATTATGCCAGATTTGTCAAAGGCTTTTTCATTATCTCAGAAAATGACAGAAAACTGGAGAAGCTCTATCTACATAGTAGCTAATAGCTTCTTTTAGAACATAACAAGCTGGAATAGCACCGTAGTTATTTCTAGACCCAAACTGTAGATTATGTGGAAACGATTTCCCACTTTTAACTATATCATCTTCAATTTTTGACAAAAGTATTTTTTCAAATAATTTGCTTACTATAGATGTCAATGTAATACCCCTGTAATTGGTAGGAATACATTTATCTTTGTTTTTACCTTTATAAATAGATATAATTTTTCCCACTTTAAACATTTCAGGGACGTATTTTTCACTAATTACAGCATTAAAAAGTAAGCACAGCTGTTCTGCTACAAAATGACCACTATATATGAGCTGTTCGTTAGTGAGAAAATCTGGTCCAGGAGCTTTCCCTTTGGTGAGCTGTTCAAATTGGTATTTGATTTCTTAAATCGATATAACGACCCCGTCCGTGAATAAGTTATTGCTGTTCTTTAGATCATTATCGATGTTCTGCACAGTTTCATCTAGTAAGTGTTCAAAATCTTCGTCGAATTTATCTGGATGGTACTCTTCGTTAACAAGATCAGAGTAATATTCTTGCCATAAATTACACATGTCATTAATGTTCTCATCAGTTTTTCCTTTGTTTTGGATGGAAAAGATGAACCTGATCTTTTTTTATTTTTCTATGCTGTCCCATAGAATGTTCCTATGTCAATTTCAGCGGCTTTGTATAAGTCTTACAGAATAAATCAATTCGACAATTCAATATAGAGAACATCAGCATTTATAAATTTATTTAATTGCATTTTTCTTTTCTTTTTTTTTTTCTTTTTGCAACTGTAGTCTTGTTTTGCTTAGGATCCTTAATTCATTTACCTAAAAAAAATTTTTAAAGATTTTTATTGCAAAACATCCGTCCTTGGAGTAGACTACATCGGAAGTAACTCTAAAACCAAATCCGGTAGAACCTGTCAATTCTCGGATCAGCAGTCTCCTCATAGCCAAGCTGCTTATAAATTCCTCCCAGGATCACCTTCTGCTCACAAGAACTTCTGCCGTAACCCTGACAACGAGCCGGGGGGACCTTGGTGCTACACGACTGACCCAAGTGTTCGATGGGAGTACTGTGACGTACCTTTTTGTCATAGGTTATATCTTATTTCATAAAAGTAAAAAATAATAACTAAGAGAGAATTATTAAAAACTTTGTATGAATTGCAATATGACCGTGTAACTCTCTCTCTCGAAAATTGTTATGATTTTTCCTCAATTCATATCCCAATAAGCTGTTTACAACTTTTCTTACATATAAACAACGGATAAGTTTATGAACAGAAAAAGACCATCGAAAATTACTTTCCCACTGGTTTTCAAACATTGTTTAGAAATGTTGAACAAGTTGTCGCCCGCATGGCGCGATGGTTAGGGCGTCTGCTCTACTGTCGCGAAGTAAGGAATTGATCCTTACGTCGCGGGTTCGAATCCCACGTGCACTGTGGGACGTGGAGATTTGTCTATCAGATGAGACAGTATATATGAACCGCGTTCCAGTTTCTCAGTAAGTGCTGGCACGAACAAAATCACTCACTGCTCAGTCTCTATATGGGTTTAAAATTCTCGAGAGGGACCTTAAACAGCATAAATCAATCAATCTGTACAATTTAAATTTTGATTAATAATCATTTACAAGTCATATCTAGATTTAAATCTCTAATTTTCAGATTATGAATGTAAATATTCTAAATTCGGAAAAGAATATATTGGCTTACAGACAACGACATTATCTGGTAGAACATGCCAGAGATGGGATACGAACCACCCACACAAGCATGACAATGCTAATCGACTTAGTGGTCCTGCTTCCTGTCATGAAAACTTCTGCAGGAACCCGGATAATGGACCAAACGGCCCTTGGTGTTATACGACTGACCCCAATAAAAGATGGGAATACTGCAGTATCCCATACTGCTATGGTGGAGTAAAAAGGCTTTGAGTTCGATATTTGGAAAAAAACATCTAGTAAAAACCAAAAAAAAATCGTTGTTCCCTTCCAACAAAAATCAATCACTTTTACAATTAAAGCAAATTGGAGTTAGCTTTTTTTTTTTTTTTTTTTTTTTTTTTTTGATAAAGCATTTCCATAAGAATTGGACTTAATGAAGATACTTATCAAAATTCTATGAGGCGCTGTTTTTATGCTTTTTAAAAATTGATTTTTGATATCAGAAAATGATATCAAAAAATATTTCTTGACAAAAATAGATTCGTTGATATCCAAATAGGTGTTTTGATAACAGAAAATTATTTTTCTGATATCAAAAATTCGAATTCTTGATTCATGAAATAATTTTTTTATATAAAAAACTCGAATTTTTATATTAAAGAATCTTGTTTATTTTCTGAAATCAAAAAATCGATTTTTTATATCAGAAAATGATTTTTTGATACCAAGAAATCGAATTTTTGATATCAGCAAATCATTTTCTGATATAAAAAGGAATCAAGATTCTTGATATTATAAAATAATAATCAAAAATTCCCTTTTTTGATATCAGGAAATGATGTTGTGATATCAAAAAAATGATTAGTAATTTTTGATATCACTCATCCAGTTTTGATATCAGAAAATAATAACCAAGTAAAATTGCGATCGCATTAATGAATGCTCCTCGTGATGAACATTCAGCTTCCCGCCACACAAAAAAACCGCGAACGTTAATACTGTTCCACAGCCAACCTCCAAGTCAATTTTCAAAAGTTAATTATTTGGGACCACGACGAGAGATAACTCATTAATTTGGGTAAAACTCGTGTTTTTCACTATAGAAATCAACGGAAAAAAAGAAAATATTTTTAAAACATACGCCCCCCCCCCCCTCCGTGAAACAATAAGGAGTAAAATTCATACAAAGGCTTTTTTTGTATTTCACTGGGGGATATGTTTATAGACAAAACGACATATATGCTTACTTTTTTCAGTAATTTCCAAGTTCTTAACAACTAAAAAATTATATCTTACTAATACATATGATTAATTTTTTTATGCAACAAACATATGGAAAGATTTCAGAAACATTTATTCATATCCAAGACTATTTTAGAATAAGGTGATGCTTTTAATTCCGATTTCAGTGGGAAATATCGTCTATCCCTCTAATTTCAAGAGCTGGAATTAAGGATAACTTACCATTTAGCCCTGGTATTGAATTATTTAGTCAATTACCATTGAACAGTTCTTTGTATTAAACAAAGATTTTATGGCCAAATTGCCATCAATATTGAATTAAATGGTTTTAAAATATAGGCGGGAATCGAGAACAGGCGAGCGTAGTTCTTTGTTGCGAACTTTCTTGAGTTCTTATAAATTTAGGACATGTCCGGGTGTTAGAAGGAGTCGTCTTTTGCACAGAGTTCTAAAAAAATTAAGAATGTCTGGATGTTAGGATACCTTCGTTCTTTTGCACTATTGCCTATATTTTAAATCATTTGTTGTGCACACTTAACTTGAGCACAAAATTTATGGATAGCTCAGACTTCATATTGAAGAAAGAAATTCTGCGAACACACAACAAGTACTTGCTGGTCAGCTGTTATGTAACGTCACTTTACACAAGTATGAAATTGGAGAAGCTAATGGTTACCTTGGTTATTAAGTCAGATTATCTCAGAAAGTAATATATTTGAATTCCATGCAAATAAATATGACCTAAATTATTGAGAACACTTACTAAATTCTTTCATTAAAAATATTCTGAAATCAACAAATTTTAGTAGAAAGACAATCTGGCACTGAAGTTCGAGATTCTCTACAGTTCAAGGGAATATTCATTCTTTATGTGAAGATTCTTCGCAATTTTTGCCCCCGATATTTACGATTTTTTCATATCGTAGAATCCCGAAGTTTTTTTTAATATTAGAAAATATTTTTTGGATATCAGAAATTCGAATTCTTAATAAATAATTATTTTCTGATATTAGAAATTCGAATAAAATGATATAAAATCATATTTATATTCTGATATCAAAAAATATATCTCCAGATATCAGAAAATCGTTTTTAATATAAATAAAATCGAATTTTTGATATCACAAAATGATATTTTGATACCAGAAAATCCCTAAAAAATATTAAAACGGCGCCCCATTAAACTCTTGTTTTAAAAGAACTTATCTCTGTTTCTGTAATGGTTTACAATTATGAGTATCAATACTACTCTTAAATAACAAAAACAACAAGTCAAATAGTCTGAAAGTTTAATACTATGTTGTATTAATAATACTTATATTATATTGGACAGATCACAGTAGACTAGTGGTAAAACGTTTGCTTTGTGATCGGGTTGTCCGGAAACGATTCTTGTTCACTACGAGTTTTATGTTGTGGATTTTTTTTTTATCAAATAAGTAAATACAGGTATTTTGCATTCCAGAATGCACGGGGTGATCATAGAAATAGAAATAAAACTTTTCAGTTTATGATGCATATTTCTTGCCTTAATTTTAGTTTGGGTAGAAATACATACCTCAGCATATTTCTCACTCCTTACTAGTATCTTTTTAAAGTTGCGATTTGAATTGATTAAATGGTCATCATAATGCATATTCATTATTAAATGTATTTATATTCTCTTCGATAAATTTTTCAAAATGCCTTAATATCGGATACTCCCTAAAATATTTTTTTTCATTCTGCAATTTAACGATTTCTGTTTTATTTCAACTTTTTGGTTAAAGGATGACTGTACTTAAGGATATGCGAAATTTGCGTCAAAATAAATTTTAGAACAGACGCCTTTCTTTTAATTGCAATTCTGGTCAACATCTAATCTACAACGTTATCTGATTACAATAAATAAAAGTATTTATTTACAATGCACGCGTGAAAAGGAGATTAATAGACAAACATGAGCTCATGGTTTAAAACAGAAAAGAATGCTTCTTCTTACATTCGCTCTCTCTGTTTTAACCGAGGACTTTGTCACGTTAAATATTGTAATTCACCATGAAAAATCTTTCCTCAAGTAATTTTGTGAATACTAAATTCCGTCACGTGACTTACAGGTAGCATGTTGTTTTGGACACTCTGTTCTAACACGTCAAACAGTCAGCAATCGATTTAAAATATTCTTTATTTACATGGATGCAGTCAAACATTTGAAACCTTTGCAAATAATGCACTTGTGCCATACTGAAAAAATAGGAAAATGGAAAATAGAGATCTCGTATTTTTTTATGCAAGTCATTGTTATTCATCCAGTCTAATTTTAGATCAATTCTTACGGTTTTCACTTCACCTCTCATACATATATAATGTTCAATTAAGGACAGGTAAGTGTAAATTCTCCGTATTTGCAAAACTGTAAGGACAAAAAATCATGAGATAAGTTATTGTATTACAGTACAGTCTAAAATTATTTTTTACATTTAAATTGGGTGTCTAATTGACAGACATCTGTAGTAAATATATAAAAGTGAACTGAGAATAAGATTTAAAAGCAACAGAAGCGACCGAAGAAGACCCAAACACAGCGTTTAGTGCAGTAGTTCTTTTCCTAGCATTTGAATCATATATATTCTTTTCAGAAATACACTTGAATTATTCATGTTATTAAATCCAACAAATTATCAAAAAACTCAAAAATATATAATATAGAAAATTAAGCTGAGTTTTGCAGTGACAAATGGAAACGACTTAAAAATGTGTTACTGTTGCTGGTTCTTTACCTAGTGATCTCCAAATAATCAAAAACTCAAAAACGTTCTCACATTTATATAGACAACTTAATGTACATAGTATTCCGGCTCTTGTCTGTCCACACAACGGTAAGTTACTACATCACACCATACTCCGTACACTGTGCACCATACACTGACATCATACACAAAATGACGTAGAATGTAGAACGTAGAACGGGACCTAAATAATACAACAATTGTAAACACATTTATATGGAACGCCACAGCTGCCTTATGTGGCTTTTTTTAAATTATGCTGTGGTAATTTTATATGAAGATGGTGCTCTTTTATATTATGCTGTGCTTATTTTATATGAAGATGGTGCTCTTTTATATTATGCTGTGGTTAATTTATTTGAAGGTGGTGCTCTATTATATTATGCTGTGCTTATTTTATATGAAGATGGTGCTCTATTATATTATGCTGTGCTTATTTTATATGAAGATGGTACTCTTTTATATTATGCTGTGATTATTTTATATGAAGATGGTGCTCTATTATGCTGTGGTTATTTTATACGAAGATGGTGCTATATTATATTATGCTGTGGTTTTTTAATATGGAGGTGATGCTATATTATATTGTGCTGTGGTTATTTCATGTGATGGTGGTTTTTTTTAATACATATATCATGTCAAGATATTCCTCATATTTTTGAAGATTAAATTCAATACTGAGTTTATCAGCTATCATCTCGAAATGTTGAAAGTAAAACAAATACTAGTACTTGTAATTGATGTAATTAAAATCATTCAAATACACTATGACTATCTATCGCTAATTCCTCTTTTTCCATCAGTTATGCACTTGGTTTCAGGTTGGTGTATTTTGGGTATTAATGTTTTCCTAGGTGTGTCTAAGACTAGCACGTTTCAAAAATGTCGTTTTACTGTATATAGTTACAACATTTGCCATTTTCGGAAAATCTAGAGGGATTTGTTGTCTCTGTCATTCCGGGACGCCTCAACATTCTACATATTTAAAATCGTCACTTCCATTGCTATCACATGCAGTGCTAAATATCAAGAAGTTTTCGTTTACTGCATATTTATACGACAAGTTCAATTTGGTGGACGATTGAAGGGCGTTATTTAAGGATTTTTAAATGTAGATTTCACCCGAACTTATGTTCGAAACTTGTAGGAAAAGTGTAGATATTGATTAAATTCAAGAGTGAACCGAGCCTGGCACCTAGTTAGGGCAAAATCTACATTTAAAAATCCTTAAAAAATCCTATGTATTTGAAAAAAACCACCATCACATGAAATAACCACAGCACAATATAATAAAGGACCACCTCCATATTAAAAAACCACAGCATGGTATAATAGAACACCATCTTCGTAAAAAATAACCACAGCATAATAGAGCACCATCTTCATATAAAATAAGCACAGCATAATATAAAAGAGCACCATCTTCATATAAAATAAGCACAGCATGATATAATAGAGTACCACCTTCATATAAAATAACCACAGCATAATATAAAAGAGCACCATCTTCATATAAATAAGCACAGCATAATATAAAAGAGCACCATCTTAATATACAATTATTGCTTGATAGTGAGGAAGACATAAAGATTTCTTCGCCCATGAAAAATCATATTCCCCGAGGGCAACGCCCGAGGGGTATATGATTTTTCATGGACGAAGAAATGTTCATGTCTCCCGAACAATCATGCAATAATTATTTTATTATACCGAATCAAACACAGTGCAGGAAATATAAAGATAATCCAATAAATAAAGTAAACATTTGATGAGAACAATATGAAAAACCAATTGGTGTAAGTCACACCGCTAGCGTTTTATAAAAAAAAACCTTCCTGACAAGTCATTCTGATTTACACACTGCAGTGTAGTACCATTCATTCCCCACTCATGGAAACACTTTTCTAACTATTTATAATTTAAGATCTTATATCGACATAATTAAGGTAAGTCACTCGTCAGCTTTATAGGAAAGTTCACGCAGAACCTCTTACTTAAAAAATATTTATTAAAATTCAATTTTTATGAAATATTTATATTCAACAATGTACATTTTTTTAACATTCATCGAAAAAACTGCTTAAAAATCTACAAAGAAGCAAGATTTATGAGGGACTATTTCTTGTGGTGGAAGGATATTCAGCAGAAATTTCTGCAAATCTGCACATTTATTAAATTTAATGTCTTGAAACTTTAGCCTCACATACTTTTACTCGGAGAATATTTTCCGTTATGATTTTGCAGGAATATTTAACATAGGTCTTAATTTATATTTTTAGAACAAGTTTTACAACTTCCCTCAACAAACTTCGCAGGTAGGTTAAGGTTACAACCAAATATTCTACTTGCCTATATGATATGACGTCATAATAAGCTATATGACGTGAAATTTAGAGATAACAATTTCTTTAAATCGATATCTTAGATTGATTTGAGGTCGTAAAAATGAACCAAAATATGCAGAGGAATAATATCAACGGAATTTTGTCGTTCCTGGGCCTCTGTAGTTATCACAGGGGTTACATACCAAACCCGTGACGTCATAACTGTTGATCATGCAGTAGCAGAGTGAAAGTGAAAAGTAACGAGAATTGATGTAAACAAACACAAGAAATCGGAGTTTTAAAAGCATTTAGAATGAATATCATGTGTGATTCTTGTGGAAATAAAGCGTATGAATAAGGTATGGTAATATAATTCTGTAATTTCTTCGTAAAATTAAAGCAGGGAGGGTGTTTACTTGCCAATCAGCCTTTCCTCTGTCGTTTGTAACAAAAAAGATGCAAAAGTTCGACACTACGCCGCATACCTTGAAACTTAATTTTTGTTTCTATCTAAAGTTCTTATTCTATTGTTTTTGGAAAGTGCTGCTAGAATCGTATGGTTTACGGGAATCGATGCATTTTGTTCGATGTTATGAACAAAATGTAAAAAATTTGGGAAGGTTTCGTCCGAAATTGTTGAATAATTATTTCTATAATAGGACAGTACGATTCTAGCAGCACTTTTCATGGTACAGAGATATTTTTACATAACTATTAATATAAATTTGAACTAATTATCCCCGGGGTAGTGTTAAACTTTTCACTTTTTCATTAAGGCATATTTTCTAATTATAGTGGTGAAGTGCCTCCTGTAGTATAAGTCCTATTGAAGTCTATAGAACGCATAACTAAAGTAAAAGTTTTATCCTTGACTTTTCCGATTTATTAGTGTTACATAATTATAAAAAAAGTGTTAATTCGCCGAATTCTGGTCCATGTGCTGCCTTAACAAACCCGCGTTTGCCAAGAAATGAAGATATATTAAAGAAGTCAAGATAAAATTAACACCATTTTTCGCCTGAAAATCACATATTTTGACCAATATTTCAAAATTAACATCACTGACCCCAACTTTTTCTTTCATTATTTTAAACTACTCGATACTTGTGACTGATCAGCACTTAACTCCTAAAAAGCTTGAAATAAGAAAAAATGTTATTGCCTATTTAGTTTTTTAATACCCCAAATATGTTATTTTTTAGTGCAAAATGGTCACACAATAATAAACGCGCATTAATTTGCAAGATTTGTTCAATGATAAATATTATTCAAACTATTTTATGTAAAATAAGATTAAATTTATTAACGTAGTGACATCTGATAAAATAAAATTAGAAATAAAGTAATAAAACAAAGAGTTAAAATTTAAGTGGAAAAAGGTCAACTTAAATGTACCATAGTTCAGTAACATGCACACTGACCCCCTATTTTCTCTGCGATTTGGAGTCATACTATATGAGTACTTATCCAAAATATACTTCCCAAAAAATCCTTGATTTAACAAATTTGACGAGTGACTTACCTTAATCAAAGATTTAAAAACAATCAAATTCAGTATCAATCATCGCATTCTCAGCATTGTGACGTCACATTCGAGGAACACGACGTGAAACACGTTTTGTACACCTCGGCTGATTACATCTAGATGTAGGATAGCGTAGTCAGCCGAGGTGAACCGAATGCGGGAAACACGAAGTTTTGTTGCAAGGCGAACACGACGGTCACGTGACTGCATCAGCCAATCAGATTCCTCTTTACTTTTGTTTAATTATATGAGGTATAATAATATAAAATAAGCACAGCATAATATAAAAGAGCACCATCTTCATATAAAATAACCACAGCATAATATAAAATAACCACAGCATAATATAAAATAGCCACATAAGGCAGATATGGCGTTCCATACATTTAGTTACACAGTGAAATACTCAAAGCTACATACAAGTTATTACCCACATACCCACCATACACAAAATTGAGAAAGTAATGGGGTCAACATCACAGCGCTTCGTTACAGAACTTGTATTAAGGACAGATGATACAAACAAATTTTTTCTTTGAAAAAGATTAAATATCATGTCAAAAGTTTGGAAAAGTGGATGGTTCTTAGATTTTGTTCTCCTAAGAACTGGAATATGAAAAACCCTTGGAAAATATTAGCAATATTTCAATGAAAAAAACAAATGTAGAAAAATCACATTCAGTAAAGGTTTACAGGTGAAAACAAATTTCATAATATGTTATCTTGGTGCTAAAAGTGTAATATAAACTTAGGAAAAATATACCAAGCCAGGTGAATTTTATTAGGAAAAGCTAAATTGTAAAATTCATCCTATGTGATATTGCTAATTTTTTGTCATTTTGTTCCTCCTCTTAAAATTCACCTGGCTTGGTATATTTTTCTTAAGTTTATATTACACTTTTAGCACCAAGATAACATATTCTGAATTTTTTTTTCACCTGTAAACCTTTACTGAATGTGATTTGTCTATATTTGTTTTTTTATTGAAATATTACTAATATTTTCCTAGTCTATTTCATTTTCCAATTCTTTAGAGAAAATATTCAAAGAAATATCCACTTTTCTAAACTTGTGACATGATATTTAATCTTTTTCAAAGAAAAAATTTGTTTGTATCATCTGTCCTTAAATGCTTTTACACAATAATTAGATTATTTTACATGTAACTTTCACTTACACACAGTAACTTCACTTACATAGTTACTTTACTGTTTTGAATCATAATGTAACTAAATAAGACAATACTAGAGCCGATACTATCAATTAACACTACTCACTATAATATTTATAGAACATACAAACTATACAAACGAACGTACATTCAAACGAATAAACTAAAATTAAAATACATTGAAATAACAAAGTTATCCCAGGACCGTTTAATTAACAAAACAGAAAAGAAAATGTAAATAAACATGTTACTCACCTCAGAAGTCAGTGTCTGTATTAACGACATAAAAAATATAACTTTACAAACTTTGATAGTAAATTTGGACAATCGGGGCTCGTGCTGTTACATCTTGGAAAGCCGGTTTTAAGAAGGGCGGAAGCCTAAACTCAGGTGAATAAACACAGGTAGTGTAGAGGTACCAAAGAGGGTGTTCGAAGGGGTCCAGAATGGGATAACTGAAAGAAACTACGTAACAACGTTAGAAAAATTATCACAGTAAATTTTAAATACAAACAAGACAAATAAACTAGAGCCGAGCTCGTTGCAAAGCAACGAGTAGGTCTTCCGTCGGAGCTGCAGACAGGGAGAAATGACCTTGGGTCAAGGTCATTCCACGTTCTAATGTTAAAGCAATCTTTTAAGGGTAGATGTCATCTTATTTATGTTTTACTATTAAAAAAGATAGTAAAGGAATGTTTGCGACCTTGACCTTGTTAAAATGACCTTACGTCACACCATGACACACGCTGGTGATAAGCAAAGCCATTTGTGTGCTACCGTATTGACGAATTCTTAAGCTATACTTTTTTTCGATTGGCCTTGTCACAGCTAATACGTGTATACATGATTAAATCTAGGTATGAAAGCGTTATCCTTTCTTTATCAAAAGTCATGGTCGATTTTAAGCAAGGTTTAAAGCCGGTTAAACTTCAAGGTCAAAGTTCATTATATGCTAGTATTTGAAATGATTTTATCACAGGTTACATACATTTGATTTTTGTGTAATACGAAAACCTATCTCTTCTCATTCAAAAGTTATGATCAAGATTCAAATTGTGAAAAGTAAGTCAAGCCTCAAGGTCACGTTGTCAAAATCAGCGTATCGGTATTTAAAAAAATGTTGTTACAGGTAATATACAGTGGTAAAATAAAAGCCCTAATCGATCTCTTTTCGTTCAAAAGGAATGACTATAGTTAATGTCTTTGAAAAGCGGGTCAAACTTCAAGGTCAAAGGGTCAAAAATCATAATGAATTTTCAAAGGCGTTGACACGGGTAATACATTACATGTTTATAAAATGAAAGCTTTCAATAGTTATGGTCAATTTAAAGCAATGTTATTTTTTTAGTAGGTCAAGATTAAGGTCACGGAGTTAAAAATCACAGTATATTTGAAAATCAGATGTCACAAATAATGCACATGTGAAATATGAAAGTCCTATTTCAACTCATTCAATAGTTATTATCAAGTTTAAAGTTCTCGTGACAGATGGACACTGTCAGACTGGTTGACAAATAAGGTTTAATGTGCCCTAATAAAAATAAATACACGTTATTTGAACATGATAAATTGAGAAATACGAAGAATAAAAAACTAGAAAATATTAGAAAAAAAATTGCACTGAAGCTATATTCAATATCCGTGTTTTTCAACTGCTTGAATCTAAAAATATTATTTACCGTGTGTCTCTAACACATTCCTTAAACTTTTCTACAGTTAAACATTCCTTACAACCGTTTTAATAGTCCTTCTGAGCCTGAACTTGAGATAATATTGATGGCACTGTAGCTCTCTGGTGATCCATCTCAATTTTTTTAGAACAGCTAGCGAGCTACAGATCTGCAGCATGACAATTGTCATAAAGTTAATTTTACAAATTCATTTGAAATGTAACAGAATTGAATTTTATGAAAAGAATTATTTCTAATGCTTATTTTTAACATATGCTAAAATTATTTACCTATCAAGTTAAGTTAAGACAGTAAAAAGGAATTTGACACTCAGTATTTATCTAAGGAATTAGTGTCAATCCTCAACCTCAGAGCGTTCGACTTGTATGATAATTGCGTATGTGTGATGAAACTGCCGTGAACTATCCCGGACGTGAACATTAGATGTACTGGGCATTCCGTCATCAAGAAAATATAGTTTTACTCTGGACTATTCCGAGTTACCAAAACGTTTGTATGTATGTCCATGTGTGAGCGTTTCAACCTGTCTTTGTTTTATGTGACTTGACTTGATTTATTTTTCAAAATACAAACTTTAACGTTTTATTGCTTGACTTTCGTTTTATAAATCACTTGTGTTACTGTCACCAATTATATTCTATTAACTTTGTTTAATTGTCGGAAATGCAATGCAAAATTCAGGAAAAAAAATGCAGCCAAAACTGGTACCCCCCCCCCCCCCAAAAAAAAAAAAAAAAAAAAAAAACTAGTACATGTACACACTTCGATGCTCGATTGTACACTCTAGAAATTAAAAAGTTTATGAATAAAAAAGTTTAGTGAGGCATACTCATCTCTGCCGACCTTTTCTTAAATTTATTTGACAACCTGCGAATTAAAAACAATATCGCGTATGATTTTTGGTTAATATTAAAATAGGTTATGGAGTAATCATGGATTTCAACACCAGCCCTGACCTGCCATTCTCGACTCTGAAGGAAAGCATTTTATCATTTCAGGGGGTTACGTATCGCAATGAGAGGAAATTTAATAATTCAATCTCTTTTAGTCCAATAAACACGAAAGAAAGGCTTGGAATATTTGTATGAAATTACAGGAAGAAATTTTGCATTTGTTAGAAGAATTTCTAATTATTCTTTTTTTTTCTCTCGTATTCTTAAATCTCATGTTGGGTGCTCTTCTGTGTAAAACAGCATGTAGTTTAGTTAATATCATGTACATGCACATAAAATCGTGTCATTGTGATATTCTAGCTTTTTATTTGAGGAAATAAAAGAAATTTATGAGCATATCATTCGGAAGAATACAATGATAAGTTATGTAGCAAATTATGCAAAACTCAAAGTTACTTAATTTTATTTTCGATTTTCATGAGAATTGAAAACGTCACTTCCACTTACAATTTACTGTGTGCATTTGTCATGTTTATTTGTAATTGCTAATTTAAACAACATCGCAATTTTTTTCTGAAATAAATTAAACAACAATTAGAATAACTTGATATAGGCCCGTATACATATAACGATTGCAATTACTTCAAAGTTGAGAGGGAGACGACGGCGCCTAAAAAATGTGTACCTTTCCAATAATATAGAATCATTGCCATCCGTTCAAATTAAAAACAATTAAGTGTAATAATTATATTGTTTTGAAATGATAATTCCTGGTTAAAGTTTAGAATTTATTCAAGTCCAAAAGTACAAAATCAAAATTCACATTTTTACACAAAAATTTTGAGTAAGCATAACAAATTCAAAGAAACACCAGTCTAAGATCTGACCATAAACCTGATAACAATTATGAGCTAATAGCATCGATACCGTGGGATGGAGAGAAAGATGTCAAGTTTGAGAAATTACAAACACGTGCAGCAGTGCTCTTTCTGAAGATCAAATAAAACAATTAATTTTCAATTACAAATTCCCAGTGCATCAATTATAATATTTAAACAATACCTAAATCATAAGTACATCTAAGAAACTAACAAATTGTCTTTATCAAAAATATGAATTTATACGCATGTATATAACATCCACCCCCTAAAAAAATTGGCATACAATTTTAAACATTAAACGATAAAGACAATCATAAAATACGCACACAAAAGAAATGTTATACAAAATGGTAATGAAGAAAATATAATACATGTACAAGAAGAAAAATACATTCTAGTAATGAAATCAGAAGTGAATAAAATGTTTTCGAAGCATGTATACTTTGGTACCATCAAACATTCTCACATTCATACAAACATAATATTCAAATCAGAGTGCATCATAAGAACTCATAACTTGCGCGGCAATGCATAGTAAAAAAAAATGTAAATAACAAATTCTCGAATATGGTTGTTCAAAGTATAACCTGTATGGAATAACACATCCTCGGTTAGAATAAATCATACCACTTTCAAAAAAAGATAAAACAATATTCAATTACGTAATTGCATAAGGTATAACCCTGACGGAAAAAACATCCTTGGTTAGAAAAAGCAATTAATATATCAAACCAACACAAAATTTTCTTGCTACACAATGTATGCCACGAATACAGCATACTACTACTATATAGAATTGCATAAGGTATAACCCTGACGGAATAAAGCATCCTTGGTTAGAAAAAGCAATTACTATATCAAACCAACGCAAATTTTTCATGTTACACGATGTATGCCACAAATATTGCATACTAGTAATTCCTACCCTCTCAATTTCTACCGTTTTTAACAATATGTGTAAGCTGTAATTCTTGTGGAATAAAACATCCGTAATTACATAAACATACATACATATGAAACACTGTAAATTAATACAGATCAAAAGTATCAAACAAAGTTATACACATATATTTACAAAAAGGGATCATGCCTCATATCAAGCATGTCATCGCTTTATGCAACACTCATAACATTGTTACCGTACTGGCGCTTACTTTCAAGCTGTACATTATAACAAAGTTGCAAAAGAAACGATATATGACATCATGATAAAAAAACGTATCAACTCCAGGCATCATTACGCCTCAGAAGTATACAAACTATCTCTCACAACAGCTACTTCACATTGGTAGCTCAAATTGTGACCAATACCCATTAGTAATTAGCACTACGAGAAAAGTGTACTAAGCTCTTGAAGTTAAATGTAAATAACTTGATTAAAATAGACACACTCGTACCAATGCATAATTATAATGATATTAAAAACAAAACACACCAATAGCACATCGATATCGCAAATCGTAATAAACAACAACAAAAACTACTTTCATGCAACTGTAAGGAATATATACAGGTCTATGTGAAAAGTACTAAAATAACTAACTTGTCGCATGCATTAACATATTTACATCTCAGAATCATTGCTTTTAAACAAAAAAAAACTTTAACAGTCAATAAAGAGCGATGGGACAGCTTCACTGACTTTGGCATGGCGTGAATTTACGCAAGAAACCTCTGCAAGTACGGCCAGCTCTTGACTCCCTGTGGCTCGACCTTCGGTATTAGAGGAATTAAGTCCTGTAGGTAACGAACGATTTCCAAACATCGTGTTTCTTATAATTAGGTTTAGAAAATGGTTGGGTGGATAGTCATTTTGAAGAACGGGGAACGTTTCGGTCCCGGATCCATTGGTACAATTTGCACGATCCTGCGGTAAATCCTCATCAAGGGAACGAAACGAAAAGTGCAAGGATACGGGGACATGCATATCGACCACGACTGAGCACAGAAATTCAGCAAATGGTTGGACAGTCATTTTTGAGAACAGGGAAAGCTTCGAAGTCGGGGCCTGGTCCATTTACATCATTCTGTTGGGAATCCTCATCCACGGAACGAAAGGAAAAATACGTGGATAGTGGGACATAAATACTGAACATGACTGAGCACATAAGTTCAGAAAATGCGGGTTGTAGCGCTTCTGTAAAACTGAATTTTACAATTTCCCCATGAATCTCGGCACCACTATAAATTGGTAAAGTCTCCGAGAATCGAATAATCCAATGAAGATGATGAACGATGTTGAGTTGGTTTATCTCCAAAGTTTCCTGACATTTTCAGTAATATTTGAATAAAGTGAACACAATCCAAAATGTTCAAAGTTTTTATACAGGATACCGTCGTCCAAAAAAATTTAGATTCTCCACCATGTAATAATTATATTGTTTTGAAATGATAATTCCTGGTTAAAGTTTAGAATTTATTCAAGTCCAAAAGTACAAAATCAAAATTCACATTTTTACACAAAAATTCCTAAAGTGAGAGTGAATTACAAATAAACTCAGGCACGTCTCATCTTTGACAACTCCTCCCACATTTCATAAATGAACCAATGAAACAAGTTAAAAGACAGTAGTAAAGTTTGGGGAAAGCTCAATGACATTAATTTATAACACAGGAAACAATTTGAGTAAGCATAACAAATTCAAAGAAACACCAGTCTAAGATCTGACCATAAACCTGATAACAATTATGAGCTAATAGCATCGATACCGTGGGATGGAGAGAAAGATGTCAAGTTTGAGAAATTACAAACACGTGCAGCAGTGCTCTTTCTGAAGATCAAATAAAACAATTAATTTTCAATTACAAATTCCAAGTACATCAATTATGATATTTAAACAATACCTAAATCATAAGTACATCTAAGAAACTAACAAATTGTCTTTATCAAAAATATGAATTTATACGCATGTATATAACATAAGTTGCAGTAGTGATATCCCCGATTCTTTAAATAACGAAACTATAATGGATTTCACAAAGGTAGAATTCGTACATGTGCAATTACAATCACTGTCAAAATTGGCAGAGTTATCGATAGGTCATCCTGCGTCACCTTTCAGTGTAACCGATGGACTCGTCCAGAGAAATCATCTGTACCTGAGCAAAATCGCAGCGCCTCTTATTCATTCGTCAAAGAATAGAATCAGACATTTTATCTTTAAATACTCGTACATGTTCAAGAAAACCTTTATATTTGTGTCTAGAAATATTCTTACGATTTACGCAAATAACAAATTCTTGATTTTAAACTGAGTAAATCGATGACTAGCATCGTTTTAGATAACTCTGGGACTCGCGTAAAAATCAAAGAGCGGTAATGTTGACCTCCGGAATGTATATAGGTCAATGCATTCGCGATCGATAAACAGGTTGCACAACTGTAAACAAAGCAGTCAGGGTGCGAAAAATTCACGATGCATGAATAAAATGACAGTGAATTATTTTAAGCTTGATTTTTTTTTTATAAATAATGCAACATTGAGTATCAATCGAATGAAGAGATGATAAGTATTTTTCCTATCTCCCGTCTTGTAATTCAGACTAAATACAAGAAGAAAGTTGTCTCTGATTAATCTGTATGACATCCAGCTAGAGAATACGTTAAAAACTTTATTTCAACAAAGTTTAACATTCAGTTTAGTTAAGTATATTATTCTTATCCAGTTTATTTCAGTTATACGTGTTATACGCGTACGCATAAAGAATTCTTCACTTGCCGTATAAAATTAATAAGTTACCTGTACATAAAGTTTGCTGCTCATTCAATAACACAAGATTCGAACAAAATAACGTTTTCATGAGATCAATAAGATGTTAAAGACCCATTTCAAATCGATAACCATATCGAAAATATTTACCGTTTTTGAGTTATAATGCAAAAACTTTCATGCTCCCTTGACCCCTAATTTGAGGGGCCAGCCCCTTTTTAATGATGTCAAATGATAGATCTTAAAATTATGCACAATATTTGTGAAATATGTCTTAACAAATTATTTTTAGTTTAAAAGATACACAAAGAAATATATGTAAAATTTGGCGCTTTTAGGCATTCTCATTTTTGACCCCTATCTAGCACCGTTTGGAGCGCAGAAATCGAAAAAGAAAAACCGATGTGCACAACTTCAATTCTTCTAGTATTTAAATGCACTAGACATTCTGCTCCAGCTTTTGTCGTTTCTGAGCCTTTGTCTGGAAACGAACATTACCAAATTTTCACTTAAAGGGAAATAACTCGAAAGCGGAAGGGAATTTTTGAAATGTATGAAAACATTTTAATTGAGTTTTGTAATGTCCAAAAACTCTGAAAATTTGAGCGAAATCCGTTCAGAAATGAGCGAGTTACGAGGTCTCAAAGTTGGCGTCTAGGAAAAAAAAAAGAATAATAGGGAATAATCTTAACCATCAGAATCAGTAGAAGGTCTTCCGCCTGAGCGGAAGACCTTAACAATACAACACAGTAAATGTGACAGTTACATATCAGATAAGTGTAATTTCAAACGCGTACTCCATCTTGATGAATACCTGTAATACATGGAGACGATTAACGAAATATATTCAACCTCAAAAGTCCATTAAACATTTCAACTTTTGGAGCAGAGCAAACTCGGATCTGTAAAACATCAGAGGTAAGATCAGGACACGGAGGATCTCATTTCAAACTTTTCTTATTGAGGCCCTATTTGTTATTTTTTAAACTACTTGGGGACATGTAGTTTTCAAAGCACAGTTAGAAATTGTATTTCCTGGCACAAAATGTACATAAGGCCCATTGGCTTTAATGGTCAACCAAGTTTTTCAGGCTTTCCATTTTGAGCCCATCTAAAATTGGGTAGATAGACTTATAACACACAAATTGTTTAAAACTCTGTAAGTGGACATTTGCGAAATAGCGTACAGCGAACACCGGACTTCGGACTTCAGACATTTAAAGGCGGACTTTTCTAAGGGAGCGGTTTAAAAAATTGAAAAATATAAATTTATAACAAATCATCTGAAAATGTATAAGCCTCTGATAACTGTGAAAAAATTAAATCAAGAATTTTGAAATTCGTATTTTGATTGGTTTAATTAGAAAGTTTGAACATTGTCTCGAAATAACTTATATTTTTGTATGCATTATTAAATTGAATAGTATCAAATATGAACTACAAACAACTACAATATCAGAAAATAAATTGAACAGACGTTATATTTCAACTTCACATTTAATTTGTTTCTAATTTGCAAACTGAAAGTGCAACTTCCTATCAATGCAATATACTGTAAATAAACCTTTTTAAATAAGAGATGTTTTATGCCCTGCATGCACAAATTTGGGTCATGTATTACTTGCATTATACTTTTCAATTCCCATTTGCTGGGCAATTTGTCGTTGGAAAATAAACTGAGTAGAAAGCATGAATTTTGTCAAAACTTTAATTTAACATTTTACTGTATAACACCTTATACTAAATTAGCCTATTCTAAATATAATGGACAATTTAGATACCAAGTTTAATGACAATACTGTAAACGTATTACATTTGGCTGTGTATTCTTTTTAGCGCTTTTGGCGGAAAGACACTTCCGCTAATTCAAGTACAATGCTAAATGTTTTGTACTTATATACGTAAATAAGAATGATAAGAAATGCGCTTAATTAAATCTACGCTAACTTGTTCAAAAATCAATTTCCGCCAGTAGTATAAGACGCCTGGATGGGCGGGTCAACTGAGTGCACTTTTGGGGCTGGGGGGGATAGGCGGGTCAAGTGAGTGCACTTTTGGGGCTGGGGTGAGATAGGGGTTCAACGGAGTGCAGCTCCTGGGGGGATAGGGGGTTCAACTGAGTGCAGCCCCTGGAGGGGATGGGGGTTCAACGGAGTGCAGCCCCTGGTGGGGGATAGCTGGGTCAAACTCAGTACAACCCTAACCCTAACCCTAGGGGGGCTAGGTGGGTTAGTACATAGCCCCTATATGTCCTATACGGGGTGTTTACACTGTGTTTACATTATACACTACACTGGTACTACCATCGTTGGATCACAACGCTGGTACTACGATTTTGGCAACGATTCAAGTTTGTTTAGGGT
>NW_026928158.1:0-32721 GCF_032062105.1 Saccostrea cuccullata | reverse complement strand
ACCCAAAATTTTTTAAAAAAAAAAATTTTGCCCCTTTTTTCTGACATTCTTCGTTGTGTTTAATAAAAAATCCTGACTTCTTAATTTTTTTAAATTTGATATCAAAGGTGACGGCAAAAGCAAGATGATAAGTGTATGTGTTTGACTTGAGTATTGAGTGATAACCTGGAATATTTTTAGCAAAGCGTATGTACATGTATTACATAGGATTCAACCCATGAAATAAAAAATTCCTTGCATAAAATGTGATTAACTATAATTCTCTCTCTCTCTCTCTCTCTCTGTTTTACACAATCAATCAAACAAAATGAATCAGTGAATGAATTTTATAAATATTCGATTTTCTTATAGTAGCTAGGTAGCATTTGGAGATTATTGAGAGTTCTCCCCTTTTCGACACGTGTTGTCAATATACCCGAAGGATTAACGGGTATACTGATTACATAATCCTAAACTATTGACAGGGTTTCTCATTCATGTCAAATTGCCAGACATTAGATTATCCACCCTTAAACAATGGACTTAAGTTACCAAATATTACTTTCCTCTAATATTTTCCAAACCGCGATTTAACTTTAACATGTTTAATTGCCTCTTGATTAATATTAGCATTACACTATGACTCTTTTATTTATTTTTTCGTAAATGAAAGGAATGAAGCTTATTATAGGTCAATAAACAAAAATACCGATGCTTATTCAATAGACAATAATACAAGTTCAAATATTTGTAAATGAAATACTTGACAGATACTAGCTGCATGTTTATTTTCACTTCTCATTTTATTCAGATTTGATTTAAAAAATAAGTTATAATGACAGGTTCTAAGATTGAATATTTCCTAAATGCCCCAAAGCTATGATTGTATCATCAACAAGGGTGCGAGACTTTAAAAATCAATATTGTATCCAGGTACCTGAATTTTTCAGGCCTCATTTCTAAAACACTCAATTACCCAATAAAGTCACGACCCCGACCACTAATTAATAAATAATACAAGTATTTTGTTTTTCAGTGTTTGTGCTGATGACATATTAAATGACTAATTAAGAGGTATTGATAATGTTATGGAGAGTTAACACATGATATTTAAAGTGTAGATTTCAGACAGGTGCAAACATGCCCCTCGACTATGCAGGTAATCGTTGTATACAAAAGTTTTACACCCCTGGAGTGTAAACAATTGAGGTAACTATACAGAATAAGTACTAAGGAAGTTCACTATATTACTAACGACTTATATTTATGAAGTACCACTTTTGTGGTAGGGATTGATTTTTCCATGTGTGCACTTTTAGTGGTTCTCTGATCGAGGATTTTGTAGTTCAGTGTACACATGTTTTATCGAAGCGTTGGATTTAGATAATACAATCAAACTGGTGGGTATAGATTTTTTTGTATGGTCGCAAGTTTTCATTAGATATCTGACAAAATGAAATATATATCGATTATTATCAATAATTCCACACAGGAATTTCTTTATTTAATTATACTGGGGTATATTTTATTGGGATTCGAAAAATGATGAAAAGAGCATGGATACCAAACTAACTAGGTCAATAGTACGGTAAAAATCTTTTCTCTTTATCAATTGCTTTTGCGTCTGTCTTCACAAAAGTATAAAATTCAGTTGCAATTAACTTTGACAATAACTTTTACAACACTTTGACACAAAATTAATTTATTTAAAAACTTAAATACAGAATGAAATATTTAAAGTACACGTATATGATGACCTATTTCTATTATATCAACTGAATTGATCTCCAATATGATGTTATGAATAAAGAATTTGTTTGCCTTTCCAGTTCATTGGGATGAAAAAATCTTTTCATATTCACCAGTAATTCTATTTGGCTCTAAATTTTGCACAGCAATAAATGGATTCTTGATCAAATGTATTGTTGAAAAGTGGCCATAAACAGTAGAAATATCTTAGTCTGAGATTATTCAATTAACACTTCCCGTGACTATTTAATGGTCCCATAAGAAAAAAAAATGGACCAGACCCACTGAGCTTAGGTTTTTTTTCTATGTGTGATGTTTTTATTGTTTTGCACATTTTCACAATTTGAACGCCACAGGTGCGTGAAGATTCACTAGTTCACCGCTTGGTGGAGCTGCGGCGGCTTGAACGCCACCACATGGATGGGATTCTGGGTAATATGGTCGCCACTGCATTCTACTTTGAGTTTTTTGTGCACTGTAGTCGGAGGTTTTGTTTAGTTTTAGCTTATTTCGCAGCTCTCAAGATTGATTTTATATCTGTCATACTTGTTGCATATCATGAAAAATTCATAAGAGGGTGTTTGGTTGCATGGTAACATGTATAGAAAAGAGATGTTTTCGGTATAGGTGTAAATTCATTTAATTTGCATGAAAGCATACTATAAAACTTCAATATTTTCAAATTCAAATGTTACTTTATATAGTTTTGATTTTTAAAGTAGTAAATTAGCAGCACGTAGTATTCTAACATAACACTCCGTGAGGTTACCATAGCAAACTTTGGAACTCTTTCGTTTGAAGACGACCTATATTTAAATTCCAAATAAATTAAACCATTTTGTTTCAATTTTGATCCAATTTATTCTCTGTGTTTGCTTGTAGATTCGGTTACAGAATTTCATTTTAATATTTAATTTGAATGTCCCTCGGCCTAGATATCTGTTTACCCCCGGTAACTCTTTTCGTATCAAGCAAAGGCGAATCTCACGTCTAGACGAGAACTGCCCGATAACTGTCCGCATATTTATCTTAAACTTAGATTGCCCGGTGATAATGGGTTTTGACCATCCAATTAAATTATTTAGCTATATGATTTTTTTTATTAAAATCCTTGTGGGGGAGCACATTGAAATATCAAGGTCACTTTGCTTTGTTATAGGTTCCCACTAGGCCACTGTACGTTTACGAGAGAGAAAAAATCTTACCGAGTACTTCAATCGAGCTGCAAATCGATTCTAGATCAAACATTGACACCTTTGATAAGATTGTAACACTTGTATCAAGATCGCTGTTGTAAGAGGCTTGAAATGTTTTATATCTTAATTTTGAGTCAAAGCACAGGACCTTCTCACTATATTTGCTGTTGAGAAACAAATGCTTAAAAGGATTTAAAAAAAATTTTACGTAATAAGAATAATAAATGAACCTACACCCAGGTGTATATGTTTGTGTTAAATTCAATGCAGTTCAATAAACTTTTAAAATCTGTTGATGCAGAGGGCGTATAACTCTTTGCACAGACAGATTTTCCCATCCTTTTTCTTGTTTATTTGTCTGTTTGTTATTTTAGAGAATGACTCTTGTAACAAACAACCAACAAGTCAACAAAATAAGAGAACAATTATTACGCATAATCAAATGGGCCTATTCACTGATTTTCCGGAGAACTAACAACTGTGAATAAAAAAAACCTAGTCAGTAAAAGCTTAATAGATCGTTATAACACCCCACCGCGTGTAAGGAAACTAAATTACTAGTATATTATAAACGGGTGTGCAGACTTAGTACATGCATTCCCATTTCCAGACATTATCTACAAAGTTATTTCAAGATAAACTCTGTCGCGGATTTCTGGTCGCGTCTTCATTGACAACAATTTGAATTGGTGTCAATGTCTTTTTAAAATCCATCTGTATCTTATCATTGGAGATCAACAACGCACACATAATGCTTCAACAGCATAATTAACTAGGTTTCTGAATGGGGAATTTGGAATAATTGTTCATGATTGATTATGTTATTTGTAACCTTCTTGCATGTTAATATTGTAGTACGATATAGTCTCCAATGATTCTCTTTGCAGCTTACATATATTTAGATGATGTAACTTTGAAATCTTTTGTTTTTTTCCTGACCATTATCTAATTGTACAACATTGTGAATACAATGAAGAAGCTTGTAATGCATAGATTCAAAGATATACAATGATACCCCGGTATGTACATGTAACGGTAAATAATGATTTTCTGGAAGTAATTTTGAAGCTTTATGATCCTTACAATAGAGATTTCATTATATCTGAGTTCCTTATAAGTGAGTTCTACAGTATTGGGCATCCTTCACATTCAGGGGTAAAACTGAATGCCCTAGATTTTTACAAGAGTTGTCTTGACAGTTAGCGACTCTGCTGTTCTGAAAAGGGTCGACGTTTATGCTTTTTTGCTGGTTATCTTGTTCAAATATTAAGTATTAGGCACTCAGCCTTGTTATCATTACAGTACATGTAGAGTTCCATATCAGTTGTTAAAATGCCTTTAATACCTTGTCGACATAATGACTATCCAAGATTTTCTAACCTATATACACTGTAGATGAAGTTTCAAATTCCTTAGAAAAGGATGGGTGTTGATTTTCATATACTTAATTACTTTAACATGATATTGTTACTGTACAATATAGTTTCAAAATGTATAAAAATCTCTCTAAATGAATGATGAATGAGAAGGCCTCACTTTCTTATCTGCTAAAAACTTTTTATTTCATTGTTGAAATAAAGACTTGATTGCTTGCAATAAATGGCTGTAGGTATCATGCAACAGCTATTTACTTATTCATAAAATAATCCAAATTAAATCTGTCTGGTTTTGAGAATTTTTACCAATCACAATTAATTGTCGAATTTCGAACACACTGTTTAATCTAAATGTTTTAATTTGCATTTCTTCATCTGTTTCATTGCTTCTTTGCAACTTTTCTTTCCAGCGAGACCACGTGATTTGAAAACCACCAATAATACCTCGGAAGATAATCCCTTGTATCAGGACTTCCGGTTCAAAGGTTATCCATCCGAGAGTTTTTTCAACCCCCACAATCCACAATATAAGAGGAATTCGGCTGCTATGAATGGATCTGATGTGAATAGATATTTTGGAAAATCACAACATTTTGATTCAGGTAATTTTCATACACATGTGCACCCTGACATACAATAGCAAGAAGTTAAATAAAATGAGGCTCAGTGCATTATGGTTCTTATATTTATTGATACACTGTATGTTTCAATGTTTGAATTGGTTAATGATATTTGGAATTGATTTGTGCTATAATGTAGATTACTACGGTGAGTAAATAAACTGAGAATGTATCATAACCATTCTAATTATATGTAGGTATAGAATAGATTGAATATTAACATGTTTAGCATTGTGTTGCAAGTAATGTTTTTATGCTTTCCCTGAAATAATATTATGTTGCTTAGTTAAAAAGATTTTTAGACCATAGATAGGATGTAACATATTTTGCAATTTTAATTCTTTACCTAAACCTTTATATGTATGTAGCCATTCTAGTAGTCAATCGATACGATATTTATACATGAAAAGATTTGACAAACTGTAACATTACATGAATATATACCTATAGAAATTTACATAACTGAAACATCAAACTAGATTATAAAATTTATATGAAGTGATTTGTTAAGTTAATCAAATTTGTATTCAAACTTGATTTCAAAATTCCAATATGGCTTTAACAGAACCGGGCTTAACACGAGCCAAAACCGATCGACCCTCGGCAAGACCACGTGCATCCCCGCCTCCTAGGGCAAATTCTCAAATGGAAAATGGTATAGCATCATTACCATAGTCACGTGAACATTTCGCTTTATAACTTCCGTAAACCCTTTTATGATTCTTCTCTCTCTTTGCTATTCCCTTTTATCTTAGACACAAAAAACACTTGAATATCATGCACTCACATTCCAGTGCATGGAAGTAAGTTTTTATTCCATTTGAAGAACGTTTAATCATTAATTCAATTCCTGGCTTTGAAGGGGGACACTCGAACATGTAAAACAGATTTACACAAGTGGCTTCTTTATAGGTCTTTGTTCCAAATAGATTAAAGAGAAGAATCAATTTTTACACACTTATCAAGTGAATGCCATCTTTAATATACCTAGTTACCCACAATTGCATGAAAAAACATTCTCACCTTTCGTACTTGACTACTATTTTCAGCGTTTTTTAATATGAGGAGTCACTCCTCGACCTCTAGCAGTGTTTGAGAGTGTTATAAATTGACTTGTTGTGAATCTAAGGAAAATTCAAGTGAAAACACGATTACTCTTTCAGCAAGAAAGACAGAGCCGGTTGCTCCAAAACCTCAAGCGTCTGAAATCGTTACCTACCACCCGGGTGATGGTAATAGAAGCTAGCTTCTTAGACCTTGTGTGCTAGTCTGCATAATATGGAACTTCCCGAATTTGATTAACTTTGTTGCCTTGATTTGCTCTTTGATATAGTCACATACCACCTAGTTTTGACTCCAAACTATATTTAGACTGTATTGCATGATTAATTTATTTTCTCTTTATTTATAGATTTATAACAAAATATACCAGTTCTATATCGTATGTTTTTGGGTTTTTTTTTTAAATTCATATTATTACTAGTAAAATATTTTTTTTTAATTTTGTTGGGAAAAAGCGGCAATATGTACACAAAACCACTCTTACATGTAATAAATATTGTCCTTTTTGATAAAGCGATTGAGTGTACAAAAATTCCTTGAATTTCCTTATTTTCACTTTTTTGCATATGTAGCTTCATTTGCTGATACCCATAACTTCTATTTTGAAGCTTGCAAGAAATTGATTAATTGCAGAAAATCCCATGTTCCATTTGTTGTTTAAAATACGTTAACACACATTGATAAACGGCACTTTTCAATACGTTTCTGAAGAACTCATTCAAGTGTGATGACACAATTTTATAAGCTAAAATACACGATTTAATTTCACAAATGCATATTAATATTTTTCATCTGTGTCTCAGGCAAAAAAGAAATTGCTAAAAGTTATCCTCTTTCTTGTAATTGAGAAAATTGACTGCAATTTCTCGCAAGGTTTTCCTCAGCAATGATATAAAACAGAACCGTTTCTTTACTTTTATAGCCAGGCCAAAGTTAGACGAGGGTCATAGAAGTCTCCAGTACGGGTCAGGTGACCCACGAATTGAGGAATCACAACAGGTGCGACCCGGTCCAATGAGAGGATTAGGATTTGACAACAGAGAGTAAGTTTCAGAAAATCGATCTTTCCACTTCTTTTTTTTATAACATTTCCCAATCCTCACTTTGAAAATCCGATAATAGAAACACATATAATGTGCTTCATTAAAAAGGTGGTGTGCATTAAATGCATGTAAAGAATAAATTATGCTTTTATTTTGACGTTGTAACTTATCTGTAAGAAAGAGCCATTGTGACGTCACAATGGAGTATGCGTAATGTAGATTTGTGATTGTGACGTCATAGTACATTCTCTTTCCATAGCGAGATCGAACGGGATAGATTACGAAGAGAAATGATGGATACTGAGCAAGATCGGCAGAGAATCAAATATCAGGAACAGATTAGATTGAGAGATAGAGAAGATGAAAGGAAAAGGGTGAGTAGAATTTTGAACTGTCAGCGATAGGGTTATTGAAGCAGAACATATTGCATACTGCTTTGTAAATAGGATGGCATCTGTAAACATGTCGATGGCAACTGATGTAAAGGATTTTTTGTTGATGTTTTTAGCAATACGACGAAATCCAGGAGCAAAAACGACAGGTTATTCATATTCTAAATCTGTCTCTATATATATGTACAGCTCTACTAGTATATACTGCTGTTTGTGAATGTCTCTACTCTTTCTTATGGCACGCCAAATTCACAAAAATGAGATAATCATAGTTTCACAATCGATAAACTAGGTTTATCGGTTGTAAACTATAGTTTACAAACCGTAAACTATAGTTAACAATGTTAATCCATATTTCACATCTGTAAACCATAGTTAACGCGATAATCTATGTTTCACAACCGTAAACTATACTTAACACCGAAAACAATCATTTGCGATTGCAAAACATAGATTATCTGATAAATACAGTTTCACGATTTGTAAACATAGTTTACAAACCGTTAACTATAGTTAACGATCTATAAATATAGTTTCACAATTTGTGAAACTATGATTAACAACTCTTAACTATATTTACGATTGTAAACTATAGTTTGTGAATCTATGTTTTTTAACAAAATCTATTGTTAACGCTTTATTACAGACCGAAAAACATACATTACCATTCGTAAACTATAGTAAACAACCGTTAAATATAGTTTTACAGAAGAAAACTATACTTGATGAATCGTTAACTATAGTTTATTTTTATAAATACTGTGGAACAGTTTATCTTGTGAAACTTGATTATCTATTTTTGTGAGTATATATGAAATGTGTTTTAGTGTACTGTCAATAATATTGTTCTTCTTAGTGTTATTTATAAATACATCAAAAATTGTGGACACAATTACTTTTGACTTAAATTAGTAAAATGAAAATATGTGTCGTTTTTAAGTTGACATATGCATTGCATTACCAAAGGAAGATTTTTTTCTGACTCCACTTACATAACCTTTTTTCTTTTATCTAGATATTTACCTTGTTGTGACTTTAAATAGTGAATTATTTTACACGGAAGTTGTCTTTTTTTCTGATTGTTTCTCTAGTTATTAAAATACAAATGTATGTGGTCAGGGTTTTCATCAGTGTTGCATGAATTTTATTATCATTCGGCCTTGGTGCTATTTTAATACATAGAACTATTCTAAGGCGGTTAATGAAATAGTACTAGTAGTTTAACATAAAGAAAACACACACGGTCCTATTAACTTAAGCTTTCAAGAAAAGCATGGCTTAAACAACATACCAACAAGAAACCTTGTCAATTATGGATTTGCATGAGAAGCGCTATTTTAATCTACATTAGAACAATTGCTGTAATTTGACCTAATTAATGCTTGTGCATCCTAACGTGCTCTCGATAATAAATTTTAGGATATGGAAATGTTAAAAAATTACAATCCTTGGGGGAGACCAGGGGGAGGAGCTCCGATGGTAAGTCCACCGGATGTGACGTGTAGGTCTAGAATAGCTTGTGTAAAAGTATCATATGTCGTAGAAAATGTTATTTTATTTTTGAAAATTTTAAACATTTATTTCATTCAAATATATTAAGAAATTAAAGTGATTGGATAGTCTTTTTATAGTTCAAGTTTTTTCATAGTTAAATTACACACCAAAGCAAGCTTGTCTTTAATCACGAATTATAATCTGCACGCCTTATTAACACATTGTCCCGACTGATTTGACCCGATTCCATCCATCCAAATATCCCCAAATCCTTTATTGTTACATATAAATGCAATAGTAATCATAAATATCCATGCAAGATTATGCTGAGCATTTTCTTTGCATGTCCATTCAATCTGTACACACAATTACAGGCCGATGCCAGAAAGCAGAAATTTACCGAACACCAACTAGAACCTCCAGAGAAACATGTATATAAAGATAAATGGGTAAGCATATATGTGGTACATCACACTATTCAATGAACATGGGACACAAAAAAGGGGAGGGGGGTTTATTAATTACCATCGATTCCTAACTTGGGATACACATACGAGTAGAAATAATGGTACTTTTTAAAAAAATTACAACAAAACACGTTGAAAGGTTTACTATAGATTGCAGTTAAGTGTGAAGTTTTACGTTACGTCACGATCTAGTTTGACAGCTGCGCTCAAGCTAAATAGTACACGTAAGCTCGTACAGCAGACTATTTCTGTGTCAATGTTTTTTTCAAAAATTAAAACAAAAATGCTAAACTTCACACTGAACTGAAATTGATAGTACATGTATTTTATTTTACGTACTTTAAATAAAGTGAGTATAAGAGGGATCTTTCAAAGAAAATAGTTCTCTTAAATTTTGGTTTCCAAGATCGGAATCTCTTTGGCATCACATGTTTTGTTCTCTAAACAGGAGCCTGCCTACCCAGATTTAGAAAGGATTGATTTTAGGAAAGAAATAGCCCAGGTATCATTGTACAAAACGAAATTCTAAACTCGGTGACAGGAAAATTTCTCTGCCGACTAACAGCATGCTTTTAGTCATAAAAAGTAGTTATTTTCATGCAATTCTAAGACCCGTACCATAGATACATTTAAATATCAACGCAGTGTTTCAATCCTGCTTTAACCGTGTCTGAATTCTGCCAATCATATAAATTGATTAAATTTGTCAGTTCCTCAATCAGATTTTACGATAATCAGTATCTATTGTACAGGTTGCATTGGAATTCATAAGCTGTAATCATCTAATTCTCTGTCGGGGACGAGGTGAAGTAAAGTCCGGATCTTTTATTGTCGTTCAGTTTGGGGTCCATTATAAATTTTTTCTGTTCATTCATCTTACGTAGAGACTTTGTCCTTAACCTTAATTTGATTATTTATCGTAAAAGGAAATCAAACAAGTAAAGTTGTCCTTTTAGTCTGAAAACATTTTTTGCATCTTTTTTTTAAAGATGTAGATATTGGGGGAAAAAACAAACAAACAAACAAACAAAAACAAAACAAAAAAAAAATCGGATATTTATATATTTCTACCTTTCATGAATAACAAGTCAAAGTTCCTGGATTTTAAAAAGATTTATACGACCTTTTGAAAGTTCTATTAATAGTTATGCAATGAATAAAGCCTTATACATAGTGCTTTTATACTAACCTGTGTCATGGTATACAATTGTGAAATAGCTGGGATTGTAAGACGATTAAAGGGTACTTATATTGGACAGTTACTAAAAAATAAAGTTTGTTTACATGTTGTTTTGCAGCCCACAGAAAACGAAAAAATGCTTGACATAAGACCATACGTACAAGTAATTTCAAAGTGTTTTTTTGAATTACATACATTTGCTGTGATTTTGTTTGTGAATAACAGTTAGTAAAAACAAAGAGGAGATAGATAACCGTTAATATATAACTCAGATTTGAAAGTAAAAATGGAAATCGCCATGGTAGTGTATTTTGTTTATTTTTAACCTTTATAAAAGAAAACTAACACAATCCACCTTTTACTAACACACACTTGGATATTTTCATTTATTTCAATTACACAGTAGTAACTTTCTACAACTAAATACTGATCATAATTTGGTAATCCTCATATCTTTTTTTTAAAAATGTAAAAGATAAAACTTTAAAAAAAACTGCATAAAGAATCGTTGTTTCAAATGAAAAATTAAAGTCACTTATATTGATTTTTAATGTTTTATTCATTAATTGACAAAGATCATGTTATCATCAGCGAATAGAACGACTCCGCTCTGATTGTCTCGTCTTTTATCTTCTATTCTCTCTTCTCCTTTATCTCTGATTTTCAGCTTAATATCTGTCTGTTTACGAGACCATCTGGCACTATGTATGTTCTTTCTTTTCAGCAGTCTGTTGACACAGTCTTTCTACATTCTTCATCTAACTCATCTCATTCTTCTTTATCTTTATTAAATTGATATCTTTCTTTTTCTTTTTCACTTCCTGTTTTTTTCTTTTTTTTCAGTATTTCATTTAACTACAGCTCTCTCTATCATTTCTTTAATCTGTATCTCTTATTTCTCCTTTTCTCTCTTCCTTCCTTCCTTCTAAATAGGATGATCAGAGCGATGATGCCAACAATCATAACAAATTTATGGAAAACTGGCAACTATTCGCTTATGACGAAAATCCATTGCATCTCCGAGTTCATCCCGGCAAACCCACAGTGTTGCATGAATTGGTTCATAAATTTCAGGACAGACCTGGTTATGATCCATCAGGACCAAGAGATCGCACAAGGCTTGAACAGATGAAACGAGACCCAGGTAAGGGCAATTTTACTACTGTTATGCGACCCCATTCTTTCTCTGAAAGTTAATATTAATCTTATATCTTCTGCCTTTCGTATTATAAAATGAAGTGTAAGTTAAAATCATAGTTTGTTTCAAATCCAGCGGCCAATACGTCTCCAAAGAATAATTCTCCCCCCGCCGCACCGAGAAACGGTCAAAACGAACAAGGAGGGATGGCTCCAGCTCCCCCTACAGGCGTAAGCTTGATAATAACGACAATCATATGATAAAATATTTTGCTGTAAATTATGGGGAAAATCACTTCTTATCGAACGCAAAATATATAGTCTTTGAGTAAAATTTCATCAGCGATAAACGAAAAATAATTGCTCATTCTGTCATGCTTCTTTCTTTCGCTTTCCTTCTCTTGTCTATCTTTCTTCTTTCTCTCTACCTTACCCAGATTACTGGATCTATAGTTGATCGTCTTGGAACCCCTGGGGGAGGTGCTCCTCTCAGAACAGATTCCGGAAATCACGTGAAAACTCATATGAACTCTGCCAAAATACTCCGCTTTCAGGATCGCAGCAGACCGGAAGTTGAAAATGTCTTGCGATATGAAAAGGATCCGCAGGCGAAACAGGAATACGCTATGGATCTAAGTAATTTTTTCTCTGTGTCGTTTGACAGCGTTTTCGCCAATTGTTCACTGCATGAGCGTCAAAAAACCAACAAAAAGCTTCTTTTTTTTACAAGAATTTTTGCATGCAAGCTTTTTAATCAATGATCATTTTCAATTGCAACCTAGATAATTTTGAATTTCATTACAACAATAAGGTTTTAGAAAAATGAAATGCAGTTGCATTGTACAATAATATAATATTTTTGCGCACATGCTTAAGCATGAAGCATGATGCATTTTGAATAACCACTTAATCTATGTAAAAGATCTGCTGATACTCACATAGAGTCTGAAACATTGTGAAGTCAAGTTTACGATCCAAAACACGGAAATGAGCTTTTTTAATCATTTTTCTACATCTAAGAATTAATAACTTTTACTGAAAAAGTTTTTTTTTAATGTTTATGTTTTAATAACATATGAAAGACTCCCTATGTGGGTTCATCCAGAAGTAATGTTACAACTTGTATAAAAATATTTAATAATAGTCAATTTTTATCAACAATTTACATCATTATACCTCATGCTATTTGCCTTTTGCTTTAGAAAATCATGAAGATATATGCAATACTTTATAAAATATCTAATAAACACAACTTTTGGTTTTATCTATCGCCGCACGACAAGAATCTAGCGACGTAGCTATTTTCTTCGACACTCATTTCAAATCTGATTATACACCAGATTTATGCAAAAAAGGAGAGCGTAAAAAAAATTACATTTGGAACAGTTCAAATACGTTTAATCCTACAACTTAAAACAACATAAAACATTTAAGAAGATTGTTAGCAAAATAGGAGAAAAGGTTACTGGGGGTATTTAACAAAGCATAGGCGTCGGAACCGGGGGGGAGGGGGGGGGGCTGGGGGGCTTAGCCCCCCCCCCCCCACTTTTTTTCCAAATATATACTTAGTATAGACATTGAACATTGCTTCGTAGGTTTAGCCCCCCCACTTTCCACAGACACGTCGCAGTATAGGTTAAAAAAGGGTAAAAATGGGGTAAAGTAATGGTGTTTGGAAAAAAAATTTTGGTACTGAAGTTCGAACCTACCCTACCCCTACACCCCCCCCCCCCTCCCCCCACGAAATAGGATTTTTGTGTTTGGGAATTGGAATTACCTTTTTTTTTTTTTTTTTTTTTTTTTTTTTTTGCTTGTCAGATTTTTTTTTGAATGTATAAATTTTTTTAGACACTTAGCCCCCCCCCCCCCACTTTCAATTTGCTTCCGACGCCAATGCAAAGCAGGTGCAGATAAACTCAAAATGAATGCTGAAATAAAACGTCATAATAACGTCAGTTAGATTCTTGCCGAGCGGCAATCGTAAAAAAAAACCTAACCCTATTTTTTCCCTCATATTTTAGAAATGTATTTTATGTCCTGAGTAATTCAATAAAATTTTAAGGTAGAGATTAAAATGGAAAGGGGACACTAGTTTGTCAAATACTGTTGATAACATCTACTTATTAAGATTTTTATTGAAGTTGTGACATTACATTTGGATCAACCCTTCTAGAATATAAAAAAAGTACATTACATACACAAAATGAATTCATCACATCACAAAAATTTTCAATGCCTACCGGTATAGGTCACTGTATGTAATGTACAACAAAAGCAAGAAAAGGTCATAAAAAAAGTAAAAAATACATTGCTTTCAGTGGATATCATAGAATTAAAAAAAAAGCCTGTCAGGTTTAGAAAACGAAATAATCAAGAGGCAATCGGCAAAAAGGAACAACTAAAAGTAAATATAGTAAAATATTGATTTGTTAAAAAAAACCCCGCTTTTTTGCAGATATCCAACAAAAGCAAGAGATGCTCCATAACCAAGAGGAGAAATTACATAATCTCAAACAGGAACTAGATCACGTGAGTATATCACTATGGCAACTATTTTCAATCCGGGCAATTCTTTGTTTAAAGTTACTTCTTTACTTTGATGATAAAGTACGAGAAAAAGTCAATAAGACGTAACTTATTCTGTTTAGGAGAAAATAAATTGGAAATTGCTTTGAGGGGTTTAGCCATGTGCCTGATGTGAAAAAATGTACAGAATTTTCAGTATTTTTGACTCTTGTGTAGTTAATATGGGTGCCAAAGAAAGGGGATTTAAAATAGATGTACAGCCCAATTTCATCCAGAAATTTTACAATTAAGTATGAAAGAATTTTAGCTTTTGTTTTTTTTTAAATCTTGAGTCCTACTAATTGCACAGTGGATATTGTTGCAAAGATCATATACATGTACTAGTATTTGAATGAAATAATTTGTATTTTTTCTATAACAAAAGGTAGAAACACTTGCCTCATTAATATGTTACTATTTTCAAAAAAAAAAATTGACGTGAATATAGTATGGTTTTCTTTTTTGATAAAAACATTTTGAAATAGAAAAAAGTAGGACCAAGAAAAATTGGTACAACAGTACAAAAAAAAGAAAAAAAAAAACTACAGAAAAACACAAAAACAGCAGAAAGCTTGTTTTAAATATTAATAAATGAATCAAAGTAATTATGTGTTACAGATTATATAGCTTGACGGACAGAATGATTTTTCAAACACATACATGTACTTTGATTTTTATTTTTACAGTTAAAAGCTGCAGCTGTCACACCGAGAAGACCAGGTAAATTATGCTGCATGGCTGCACACAGTTTGATAAGCTTCCAGGCTTTACTAATTTCCATTCTTTCTCATTCCATTTTAGCATCCTGTCTTTTCTTTCATTAATTAATTTCTACCGCTTGTATTCTCAGAGTCAGCACGCTTCTTGTAGCGGAACACGCCAACTGTTTTATTTCATACGCTTTGATTTCTTGTATGTGGATAGGTCTAGTGGACATACATTTGCATTCAAGAAGATTCCTTTCTTTCTTATTGTCTTTCCTTTCTCATATCTTTTATGTCATGACTTTCTCTGATACATTTATTTCTTTTTTCTTCCATTTTTCTGTGTACACTGTATACATGTTCTTTCAGTGTGCTACTTTTCCATTCGGGAAACCAGGAGGTGGTGCTCCTAATTTGTCAAAATCTGGCAAGTACACTCTTCTGTCTCTGTTTTAATTTCATTATCCTTTTCTTTTTAAATGTTGATACATCTTGATGTATTTTTCTCTTGATTAAAAGTAAACTTGGGTAATGCCACCTGGTTACATATTTTGAAGACTCGGATATTATTGTGTATTTTTTTTACTTCTTCAGTTGGTTTTATTTCTTTTGTCTTTTCTGTGCTTAATCTTATAGTTTCCTAAGAGACTTTATTCTGTTTTTCTATTCTGCACATGCTTACAATACCCCTTCTTGTTTATGTTACAATTACAACAAAAATCCATCATCTTACTTTTCTGTAACCTTACTCTACTTATCAATCGTCTTTAATATTCCAACTGATCATTGCTAGCATTTTAAACAAACATCAGCTGAGCTTTTTTTCTTGCTTCTTAATTCACTTTCTTGCGCTAATTCTACTGTCTCTCTTCCTTCTTTTCATTCCCAAAATGCAGGAAATCACTTGCGATTAAAAAGGAAAATTTACAATACTCTGGACACAATTGAGCTTATGAATGTTCAGGCTAGAGGTATATTATACACAAACATAAAATTGTAACGAAGGATGAATAATTATAAAATCTTTTTTTGCATGTCTCAAATTATGTAAAAAGATTTCATACAATTTTTCCTTGAGTAAAATGTTTAAATTTATTTTTTCATTGTATAATCACTAAAAATTTCTAACTGGTCTGTTTGTCTGTTTGTAGATTCTTTCCAAGAGAGAAGACAGGTAATTAATGATAGATTAGATAATACATGTATACATATATATCTTACTTTCTGTGGGATACGTCTTCATAATTGGTGAAAAGTCTCTTTCTTTCATTCTTCTGATTTTTTCTTTTAATTCTACCATTCTTTCTTCAGTTTCTTCTTTCTATTTAATTCTTTGACTTTCTTTCTTTTCTGTCTTTTCTTGCCTAACCCTCTCTGATTTAACAGTTTGATGAATTTGATCCTTGGGGAAAAGGAACTGGGAACCCCCTTAGAAATTCTGATGGATATCTGATGAACATCAGAAAATCCTTCAGGAGGAAAAAGGTAGCGTGTGAACTGAGACTTATTTCTTGTATACTGAAAATAAATTTCTGTATTATTAAAACAAAATTATAACCTTTTGAGAAGTGTTCTTTTATTTCATAATCCTTGAATTAAAATCTAACCATGTATTATGTTTGGATTGGGAAAAAGTATATAGATCTTAACAAAATATATTTTTTAAAATTCTAATTACACAATTACATGACTTGAATACAATCTATGTAATTAAGAAGATGCCTTTCTCTGTACTCTTCTTTTAAACATTTACCTATACTCAGTTATTCCTTCAAAATATATCCAATTCTATTCTTGATCTGTTTTGAGATGAACTTTATAATTTTTGCTTATTTTGAGGTGATAGTGTTTGCTTTTCTGTTCCTTCATCATACATTTTTTTGGAATTAATAAAATAATTAGAAAAAAGATATAAAAGAAAAATAAACATATAAGTTCTTAAACTCCATATTATTCATTAGAAATTATGTGTAATTTTTGTTAAATTTTTTTAGAATGGATACAGCGACTCTTATGAAAGAGGAGGTAATCCCCGCACAGGTTAATATTGTTTTGCTATTAACATAACCTTCACGGCAACATTAAAACCATTCCTTTAAACTCACAAAATTCCAATTATTCTTAAACATAAAGTACAGTTTTTAAAATGATAGAGAAAATGTTTATGAAAATACAACATTTAATACTTGACAACGTCAAAAAATCGAAATTAATCAAAAGTGTTTAAAACAAGTTGCTCAAGAATTATGACATATTGTTTTTAAATTTCAAGCATCAATAAATAAAGCAAAACTATCAGGTGTATAATCTTTGTGTTTGCTTGTAGTAAGAAAAATTTATTGTTGTTATGAAAAGAAATATATATGATACAAGGTTTAACTTATCAGAAAATTTTTACAAGTGGTGTTTGTTTTGTTTGACATTCATAATTTTGATAAAATTAGCCTAAAAAGGCAATGTAATACAGCTATGTACATTTGTAATTAAGGGCAATAAATTAATTTTTGTAAAATTTGGTAAGAAAGTTAAATATCGGAACACCTATTCCAGATCTTTATATATGATTCATCTGATGTGATGTTATGTCAAAATATTTGAAATAAAATCCTGATAAAATTTGTTTACCTTGACAGTCTATTTGTACCCTTTTGAAACGAAATGAAAAGTTCAAGGTTTTTTATGTCAATCTTATATCGATGAAATTGCATGCATGCGACGTTCTGTAGTACATTTTGTAAATAAAAAAATATAATAGAAATTTTAAAAATAGCGATTTGATAAAGTGGTCATAAGATTTTACACAATTTCTCTATTTTTCTTTATATCGAAACTGGATTTTTATTTATGATGCATTAAAATGCTATATTTGGAACACAGCTTGTTATCAATTCACAGATAAATATATAATTTTTAAAAATCACAACAATTTTAATCTAAATATAATGCTTTTATTGTTATTTCTATACCTCGTCACATATTTTAGTTTTTTTAAACTTTGCATGTTTTACTTTATCGTATGCTTACCATATAAATTTCGGAGTCAAATTGCTTTTTTTGATAACACAACTTTGAATGATGCAATTTTGGCTTAACCAAATTTTAATGCTGTGTTACCTACTTGCTTTTTAAAACCAGATTTTTGATCTGCAACAAAATTATTGAATCTTGTTGTAATGCAAATTTCTTATTTTTGATTATTTACTATATATAAAACCAGTTTTGGAAAAGATAAATGTAATATATGAATGATGAAAATTACGAAAAATTGTTTCAAAATGGCGGAGAGCAAATACTTTTTTCTATTTTCTCTTGGGATTATAAGTAACCCCGAGTCTTTCTCCACTCACAGCCCCCGAAACAAACCGTAGCGCCACCAACCCTTTTGAAGAGTACGACAATCTGGGCAGAATTGGAAAACCCAAAAAGCCAAACATGGAGCTGCATCCCATCTATCATCCTTTCGGAAGATCCGGGGGAGGGGCACCAGTTAAGGATTACAGCGGGAAAATCAGCACAGTATTACACGGCCACTCAGATGTATGTATAGCAAAACAATTTTGTTCTATTTTTGCACTTTCACTGACTCTCAAACGGTACACTTTTATTGGAAGTTTTATGGGATATTTAAATTGAATTTGAGGGAATGGTTGGTAGTTTTACCAAAATATGTTTGTAATGATGGGGAAAATGTTACTTAAGTGTTATTTTGCTTCTACTAAATTGCTTGCACCTATGAAGTTATGTGTTTTAAGAAAAAAAGATTAAAGCCAACCTTAAATCACATGCTTTTTGCAGCGGCATTATCTGCATAACAACGTAAGTATACTACAGGACATACAGTGCACCAGGGTGTCATTCTTAAGGTCTTCGTCAATTAGTGACACCATATCTTGAAACTTTTTAAAAACTGCCAGAAATGTTTTCTATTGCTGTTTTGATATTAATTATATGCTATCATCTTGACAAACTAATGATGTTTCAAGGTTTAAAAGAATAATAACGACATCATTTCACTTTCTATTTAACATATCATGTGTATATGCTTTGAACTTCGTCTTTGCACTGTGAACTCTGTAAAATTCTTGAGAATGAATGACAATGACGTTGTGTCCTATTTTGCTTTCTCGTGTTCACACGATTATCTTGTTACCTATTTCCTGATCCAGTCTTTTCACTTCCTCTCAGTTGTGTTTTGTGCAGTTGATGTTTTTGTTGTTGTCTGTTTCTTAGACTACTACCTGAGTCAATTAAGGTGTCCTATTGCTATCTGTTTCCGCATCATGAATTTATTTCGATCCTAAATAAAAATAGAATAATTATTATCATAGTACTTGCTATAATATGCATAAAAAATTAACTGGGTTTGATCCACGAAAAATTTCTTTATATACCACAGTGTCAAAGAGCAATCCTACTTAGATTATTGTAGTCATTAGTAAATTCTTCAAAATGGTGAAGGATATGTAGCCTTAAAAATAGTATAGGCTATTTTTAGCTATATTCTGGTAATGTTTCCTATCCTCTTTAAACTGTATTAAAATAATTTATGGATCCGGATTGTTAGGTCCGAAAGTGGAGTGATTTCATAAATATCTAAAGAACAGAGCTCTGTTGAAAATTATACATAGACTAGTAGAAATGTACGTTTAATTAAAATAGCCATGAGTGTATATGTTCTTCACCAAAAATGCAAATGAGCAAAATAATGTACTGAAAATGTATTCGCCATAATAGTAGCTGTCAATACTGTTGAGATACTCAGATGACCACCAAGAATTGGTAGCTTCTTTCTGTACCTGTCAAAGAGTGCTGTGTTATTTTTATTTGACCTTCCGATCTAAGAAAATGTAACATCCTGCAGTTTCTACATTTTCTTACAGTGAACATTGCCTCGCCCTGGCTCATATTAAGTATTAGGATACTTTATACCAAAAAAAAAAAAAAATACTTCAACACGCTTAATTTAGGTATCACGCGTTTACTTGGCTAAAGTCTGAAGATGCAGCAAATTCCTTCGAAAATTATTTTGTACTAATTGGTGCAGCGGCTAGAAAGTTGTTCAGTATCTTGTTTGATGTATACATGTATATTTTTCATTATTGCATGGTCTGCGTTGCTAATTACACTGTTAGGCGATTTACAAACCGTATAGAAACCATTGCTGTATATCTCCATGCATGCTCATGCATGTAAAATATCGTTCATATATATATTGCATGGGTAGTTGGATAATGTAATTTTGAATACTAGTAGCATTAGCAAGGGATTTTTTTTATTTTAAGGAAAAAAATAGCATTTAAATAATTATATTATTTATGTATTTAATGCATGTATTCAATCTATTGATATTAGAAAAATTTTTATGGAATATTTTATGAATTTACAGAGAATGATGTCTTGAAAAAATTCTTGAGAGATGAAAAAAAAAAATTATGGACATACAAAAAATAATTGCTTTTGTTTCATTTTTAGCTGTCTGATTACGAGAGAAGACAGAACGCAATCAAAGCCAAAATCTACTATGCAGAATTAGGTAAAGAAAATATATTTACATTTAGTAATTATATCCAAGTACTCATAGTATCTGATTTTTTGCATTGTTGCTGTTTTTTTTTTTTTTTTTTTTTTTTTTTTTTAAATTTTCCTATCGTAAATATAATATTTAGTTCCACTTTGGAAGTCCTTCTGTGTAAGAGTGCTGTCCAGTGTTGCAACTTGCATCTTCGATGATTCTGCTAAAGCTATAGACACTTCCAAATTTGGTTATATAAATATTACAAAAAAATATGATACTGAAAGATTGTCATGAAGGATTTCATCTTAAGAAAAGTATTTTTTCAGCCATTTTATTATCATTTTTCTCTCTCCAATTTTCAGGCCAACAAATGGAGAACCAGCAATACAAAAAGAAAATGGAAATGGAGGAAAAGAGGAAGCCGGTAAGGTTTTATGCTAAAGGCTGGTCTTAATGTAAACTACAAAATAATTCAAAAGGTTTCTTGTCTAGTTGGAGAATAAAATTTCTATTCAAGAAAGATGAGAGATATTAGAGTATTATATCAGGATACTGTTACTATGAACTTAATTGTGTCATATGTTTTAAATTTTTAAATGCTTTAGTTTATATCCTAGTTGACTCTTTGCAATACTGTATTACAAATAGTATTAGTATCATAAGTGGTGCTGCTTCACGATTATTAATCAATGTAATTTCTTAGAAGACCAAGAAAGATCCAGCAGGAAGAAAAGGGCACTCCTTTTCATTAGCAAGGAAATGGTAAAGCAAGAAATGACAACTATTAATTTTTCAATGTATGCATGTCTTACAGATCGGAGAATTGGCTGTTTTAATTGATGATAAAGTTGTAGGCAAACCCAGACGTAACAAGGTTACAGGATTGTTGGAGAACCATCACCTTGGTAACTCTGACGTGTCATTACAGGTAATTACGAAACAAAATCGAAAGTAACGGCAAAATATGATATTCATTACAGCATGGTGAATTGGCAGTTATTATTGATGATAAGTTAACTGGTAAACCCAGAAGGGACCCCATAACGGGGGCCTTACAAAATCATCACCTGGGCAATTCTGACGTGTCCCTACAGGTATACTATAGAGTGTGGCTTTCCTTATAGGTAACACTTACCTTGCACTCTGTAGCAGAAACTCCTGTCTCTGAAACAACTTATAGTTTTCTATGACTGGGTATTAATATACGTTTGTAATAAATGAAGGAGGGGGGTTTGGGCAAGGCGATTTTTTTTAAAACAGCTTTCTCAAAATAATATAGTGCAATTTAATTTATGACTAACAGTTTTGGGAACCCTAAATATACTTATTCAACATTCTATAGCAGGAACTCGATTTTCAAAAAATAGAAAGCTTTTATATAGTTTGCTTTGGTGGTACAATACTACCATTTGTGGAATATGTTAAGAGTAAGGGAATATAACATTTTTAAAAAATATTTAATCCTTATGTAAATGCTTTAATTCGTCGTTTTTTCACAACTTTCACACTCTTGTGGCATATCTGTTGATCTGCACTTTCTCATGTGAGGACGTTTTCCATCACTTCTGTCCATTCAGAAATCTTCATATATGCCAAAATGCTTGTATAATTTTTAGTTAGTATTTTGGTCTCTCTTCTCTACTGGTGTAACTCTGACTTACCAGAATCACTTTTCTCTTCATTCACTACAAAGAAATTTAAAATAGATGTGAGTCCACTTATGCTTTAAAATGTTGCTTTCAACCCCTTTTGGGCAGTTTTTACTAGTCATTGAATAATTACTATAAATAGTCATACTAATATGGGCTATTTAATTAGCAAAAACTTTTGAAATTAGATTATAGAACACTTACTTCCTTTTTTGCTGAAACACATTTTTGTCATTTTCTTCACCTGTGTTACCAAGTATATACTTTTTCTTTGAGGAAAATATTAATATTATACTGATTTTATGTTAAATGTTTGAAATATGCAAAACTTGAAATATAAAAACATTAATCTTAACAATAACAAGAATAAAAAAAATTGTGAATTTGATACAATGATCATTTTTGTCCTTTTCTTAACAACAGTCAATGACTTGTAACAATGTAAAAACTTAATCATTACTTGATAGAAAACTGCAATGAATATACGATGAAATCAATTTTGTCATAAATTGCTGGTTCAATACAAATAAGCTAAGTAAGACAATATTTATAACAATTGAATTTACTATATGGAACGTGAATTCCCAGCGTGTAAAGAAAGGTTTCAAAATATACAACATCAAAATTAGAAAGTTTCACTGTAAAAAAACTAATATCTGTTTGTTCTTAGAAAATAATTTTTATATTGTCAATCGAAACAGAAAATGGGAAGCCAGCCAAGAAATATCTCAGAACAGAGGCAGTACCATAACTTCTTGGATAATATGACTGAGGAGAGATACCGCAGGAATGCTCTTGGAAAGATGAAAGATTACCAGGAAGGCCAAAGGGTAAGAAGCTACGGGTGTTTTAAGCCCAAAGAAAGTTCAAACATTTAACTTGTAGTTGAAAAAAAATTTATATAACATTATAGTAAATTGTTTAAATGAAAACATACGATATCAAAATTGATTCATATTTAATAAGTAAAAGACAATGATGAATGTTTGTAAAGGAAAAAAGTACTTTTATATAATATCCAAACATATGATATCTGTATTCTGATGTAACTGAATGAAAAGTGATTTAATAAATAAAACCTTTTTCAGCATTACGACACCATGGATGGCCTCTGGGGTAGACCAGGAGGTGGGGCACCAAAGGGGTACACCATGAGGAAGATGAATCTGGATGAGATCATCCACCATCCCACAAAAGATGTAAGAACTGTACTGAAGCCCACGCCCTTGCCAGAGCCTTCGTCTTGAACTTTCTCTCTCTTTCTGTCTTTCTTTGAACTCTACATAAACAATATACAAATCACTTACAGCAAAACAAATATAAAACATTATCTGTTTGTATAATTGTACTCTGCACTTGTTGTGTCTGAATGTATTTTGTGTGTAATTGTTTGACTATTGCTTTAATGTTTTGCTTTCAGAAACAAATAAAAAAAACAATGCATCATGATTTTCTGTATTCAGTGTTTTATATTTTAAAGATAATTTAATAGAGATTTTTTTTCAATATGGAGAGAAATGTTGGTTATTTTTAAAGTTTTTAAGTTGCTATCTATAGTAGTGATGAAATCTTCAAGAATTATTTTTACAAAGTACTCGACAGTTTGCTTAAAATTATGAGTAGAGAAACTGAGATGTACGTTTGTGCTGGTGTCGGTATATAATGGGAAAATTAAACAGATTTTTCTTTGAAAATTAATTTGAATACGGTGTATTTTTTACTTTTATACAATTATAGATAAACCAAGATGTTTCCCAATATATACCTTTTTTAATTGTGAGCTTACACGGGTTAATGTATTTAAATGGTTGCACTTCTGTGATTTTAACAGAAAGCCACCGAAGAATATGTCAGGAAGCACGATTGGTCAGAGGTTGAACCAGAAAAGGTGCGCATTTCAAATACTAAACAATATGTTACGTGCAATGCATGAAGCTAGCCATTAATTAAATAAACTGACATATTTTTGAACCTCAATTCATGTAGATATTTTCTTATTTCTACAGAGAATTTTATTCATAAGACTTGGGATTTCTTATTTTAAAACGCTTACTTGGTTTTGAAAATATTGAACTTTAAAATTCTTGAAACGAAACGTTTATAGACAAGAGAATGGATGAATTGTGACTTATGCATATTGAATGTTTGTTTCTAGTTCTTTTCAAAAGATGATGATGAATATATATCGAGCAGATCTCCCCGACAGGTTAGCTGAGTACTAGAACCCCTCTCTATTTATAGCTATCTCTGTATTTATGTTGAGCTTTCTGTAACAGTATCTATTATTTATATACTTGTAGTTTTTTCCTACCTAGACTCGTTTGCTTCATTCCTGACAATAAAATTAATTTTTTCCCTATAAATAAGCATCTGTTTATGTCTATCACAACATTATAGACTAGTTCACTGTTTCCAATCCTTTGATTTTCCATCTTTTGCTTGCAAGTTATTCAGCTTGAACGTGCTTCACATTAACCAAACAAATATTTTTTTCTGACCAACGTGTACATCATTATTAATAGAACAACTGCACATACAAACAACAAATCTTAATTCATTCTTTCTTACACCATACCAAAACCACAAGTACTAGTCTTTTTTTTAATTAATTTGATCACATTTGATATTTTCTATATACTAGTAACTCTTCATACCACATATTAAACATATGCATTAAAGAGTCTATAATAATCATTAACTTTAACATAACACTCATTGTTTTATCAAATAGTCTTGATCTTTTCGATGTGTTCCTTTTAATTTTAGAAAGCTGTAAATTATAATGGTTTTTAATGTTTAATTATAATATTTAATATAGATAGAAAAATATTCGTAATTTTTATCAATTAACATTTTCTCTTGAACTAATTAAGTAGAGAAAATTCAAATAAAAGATTAATTAAAAATTGAGATACATATGTTCCTCCAAATGAGCAAAGTAAGGTCAATCCTTAGCCATTTCTTGAAGATGTAGGGTACATTTTTACAGAACCTCATGCTCTCGGCCAGAGATATTCAGGAGGGACGTTTATCCCCGGGTGCCAGGCCTAAGAAATTTATAAAGAGTACCGTCACGAGTAGTCACGCCAATATGTTCGATTATCGAGAAGACTATCCTCAGGTGAGTCGCCATGACGGTACCAGCCAGTTTCGTATTTGTCACGTGACCATCGTCTTCTGACAAATACTGACAAAAGCAGTTTATTTCTGGTGGAGGTCAAGGGATTTTGTTTCTTGTTAAAAATTAAACCATTTTAAGAAACAAATATTTTGTATCCAGATTATTATATTTTGAGTTAGAAACTAACAAAATAATAAATACTTCACATATACAACATATTCAAATGACATAAAATATATTATAACCTATAGTGCATATGCATAGATTAATTTTCCCCTTGTTCATTAATAACCATAATTGGTGACGTGATATTTTAGACAATGATCTCTAATTTTAACATTTGCAGTAAAATTATAGTGCATGTTTATTACGGGAAAGCATGTGACGCTTAATTAACTTGTAAAATTTCTGCACGTTTCATCAGATGCCCCATACAGCGCATTAGACTCCCATCCTACATGTAGGTATAGTCATAACCCATTTAGTTTGGAGGTGAAGGGTGCTTATGGTGAACTGTATTTCTTTGGTCTCTTAAATTTTTCATGTGAATATGAACAGAGTTTTCGGAACTGTTATGGTATTATTGACTATAAACACTATTTATGGATTGGTTCAGTTTGAAAAGAGGATGGATTTGGAGTTTATTGCACTTTTACATATATATGTTTAAAAACAACAACACCTATAATTCTTGAGTTCAAATACAGAGGGTGGGGTTTGTTCAGTTTCTATGCAATAGAGTAAGAAGTAAGAAGTTTTGTAAACCAGGTTTGGATTTTTTGGCGATGGCAATAACTGGCATAAGAAGAAACTGATGTTGATTTTGGTGTGCATCGTGTAGAAACAATGTTTGAAAAACAATCTATTCGATGAAGCTGGAAAAATGTTCTTTTTAATTTACAGAAAGATTACAAGGTTGGTGCACCTTACGCGACAGGAATCGAGGGATAACGGAAGTGACGTATAGGAAGAACACTGCACAGGGAAATTTCAAACTTTAATAGGGAACTCTTATTAAAAAAACGATATTATACAGGGACAGTGTAGATCTGATATACTTTAAGCTCAACTCTCTGACAATGTATAGAAATTATTATTGTGTTAAGAAATTGATATGCCACAAAAAATAATTATTCCAATTCTGTTCACATGAACCTGCGAAGATAAATATTTAATACACTTTTAGCACGTATGTTTATAGAATTGACAAAATATTTTAAAAGCTTATATTTTATTGATAAACAAGCATCTTCCTCGTCTTTTGATGTGAAGGTTTCGTTTCAGGTTTAAGGAAGATAATCTTAAAAATGAGACGTATTAGTATGAATTTCTTTGGTGACAGGGGTATACAGTGGAATACAGTAATAATATTATATTTGATTTAGATACCATATACAGATGAATAATTCATTGCTTGTATATACACTATACATGTAATTTATAAACTTCACAAAGAAGTAACGTCTTATCCATCTCATTAAAATCGAAAGTCTTTGATCCGCTCCGGAGTTGGACATATCATTTTGTAGATCAAAGATCTGATTTTAATGAGATTGGTCAATTTGTATATAGATTTTTGTCTTATTTAATTAGATATTCTTTCACTTTTGAATGGAAGGTTAATTCACTGCTGTATGTAGAACGAGAGGTATTAATGTAAATAGAATTGGTGTGTTGCAGAGTACATGTATAAAAGTACACGTTTTTTATAGTCTATCTTACAAATTTTTATCAATGTGTGAAAATTTGTGAAAGCAGGGACTTTTGATTGTATATTTATTTTTGGGTTTTTCAATTTTAGTAGGTTTTTGTATGTCCTTTTTATTGAGTTTTTATCAATTTTTTAAAAAGGCTCTAATCAAGCGAAGCTGTGATAAAACGTTTTCTGTTTCAATATAAGCATAGTTTTATGTATTTTATATTTGAAAGAAAACAATGTTAGATTTGTTTGATTTTTATTTTTTTTAAGTTTGTATTAATTCAGAATCATTTAGCGCCATTTTTCATTTCAGAAATTCATTATAAAAAAGGTATTAAAGCTTTAGCGATTGATGTCTTTGAGATTAAAAAAAATGTAAATTCTGTCTTTAACATTATATGTTCTCCAGCATCTGTATTCCAAATCTTCATATCGTTTATGTATTTTTGTGCTTTTTACACGATTTAATACTGAACTTGTTTATGTATATGTATATCCGTCCATTCATATAATCAAAGAAATTATTTATTATATCATAGATTTATGTCTATATTGTATTATTAAACGAGGCAAAGGAGCACACTGTTTTCCTGTTATGTGAACGCCCTATTAAATTATCCAAATGCATCATTTTTGCTTTTCCTTAACAATTAAATCTTGAACTTGACAAGACTGCCCGGAAAACTTTGCGATAAAATTAAGAGAATTCTAGATACGGAGGTGAAAGTCAGAATGTGAATAAGAATGGGGAATTTCAATTCCTATAAAAACAAATTCCTAAAACCCTAGAATCACTTTCTTCCGATTATTTTGTTGATAGACGTCCCTGCTGACAAAACAGGTAACAACACAGTATTAGGCTCATTATTTTATTGTATTTTAGAAGAAGTGGAATTTAATTTTACATTTTACAAGTGGTAATCCAACTTATGCATGTATACCTAAAGTTTCCTTTCTAATGAGGAAATTCCTCGAACTCGTATTACACTTTTGAAGATTTATGATATTCCAAATATATAAAATGAATTTGAATTGCCCTACCTATACGTACTGGATTCCTAAACTTAAAAAAAAAACAAAGATACTTAGTAGATCGCAGTAAACGTTCTGTTCTATCGAGCCTCTTTTTTTTTTTTACTCCTCTCTAGAATATTAACTGGAATACTGTACTATGCAACAATATATTCGTGAAGTGATGTATATCGGATATGGATAAAAAAATAATAAATAACTCTGAAAATATGAAATCGACCAAATCAGTAACATCAAAACACAAGTACATACAAAACCAGGTCTTTGTCGGAGTTCCCATGGGTACTAATTGCCTCCCGTTATAAGCAGATCCATTCTTGTATTCATATTTTGTTCAAATTCTTATACCTGAGAAAAAAAGAAGGAAAACACTTGCTGTTGTCTTCATCTCGACATTAAGGTACTAGTATATCAATATAAATATTATCAATTAACATTAGCTACGTGTATTTCCATTCATATGGCGAGATGAAATGAAAAAACCCCAGATTCCGACACAAGTTTTTTGTTTTGATATTTTTGGATATTTTATCAGAAAAAAAGTTTATGGTAACCTAACAACATGCAACCAAACTTTACGATAAACGTAATGACTTCAAATTTTCAATCGTTGACTTCCATTACTTATACAGAATATACCCCTATCATCCGCGCATGGGATTTAAATCTCTCAGTTGACTCGATAGGCAAGTTCTTGCTCTAAGTTTCTCTAAAACGAGGTAAGCTACTAACAAATAAGCTAATGAAGCAAAAATATAAACATTCTCATTGAAAGTAATCATTCCTCAAGTTCTATGATCGATACGATGACCTCGTCAGCAAGCACTACCAATAAATCAAATGTTGATGGACATTTTCATACGAAATGCGAGGTCATTATTTACACATTGTCTACGGATTTTTCCATTATTTCCCTATTATGACAAGGAGAAAACCGATCGGTAGTATAGAATAATCTGTGTCTCTGAGCAAGCCCTCAACACTGTTAGGATACGTCCCATATATTTGGATGGAATAATTCTTTGAATAAACTTTTGAATACTGTTTGTAACCTCCATATATTTCATCTGAGTAAAGATACATGGACGTTTTGACGACTTAAGAAATGAATCGAGTTTATAAGCAATATACATGAATATGTATTTCAACAGGGACTTTTTACTTTTATGCGCATCATTACAAAATTGCAACGATTTGAAATATGTTTTTGCAAATTCATGCGTGGATAGAAACGTAAATTTCATACTAGCCTCTTTTTGCAGGTACTCGATAAAGTAAATCAAACTTCCTTATTCAGAGATTGGGGGCATATTGTTTTTCGTCTACAGGTCCATCTGTATGTCTGTCTGCAAAAAACTTTTAAACTTTAATTATAACTTTTAAAAAAGGGGGGGGAGTTGGATTTGAATATTTCACATGAATTCTTTGTGATAAACTTTTCTTAAGGTTACACTATTTTTAATCTTTTGACATTGGAGTTCGACTTGCATTTGAGAGACTTGAACCGGTATTGAACTGTCATAGGGGACATCTGTGTTTCACAAACATAACCAGTTGTAAATTTTTGTTTTTGATTTGATGCTCTGTTTTTGCTTCAAGAATTCAGTTGACCTTCTTTGGAACAACGAAGACAGAACAAGCATTGCAATGAACTGTTTTAAATTTTGAAAGGTTTGTTCAACTTATAGTCATCATAGGCCTTCGTCAGACATCCCGCTTTGTTCATCTCATGATTGTCAGAAAACATTGCCAAGCATCAAGCTATTCTACTAGTCTTATACTTTGGCGCCAAAAATTTACGTTGTTCTTTTATTTTCTCTTTGGCCTTGTTTGTTTTGTAAGAAAACAATACTGACTTTTACTAATACATTGTACTTGGATTTTTAAAATGAACCTGGATTTTTTAGCAGTAAAAAAAAATTAAAAAGGACTTTCAAGCCCGGATTACATTCATACATGGAAGATTTATAAGTGGGGAGTAGGAAAATTAATTAAGAAACGATTTTGGCCAACGTTATTCTCCAAAAAGAATTTGAAATATATTAAGTATTTAAGTGTACATGATATCTATAAGAAAAAAAATGCTTTCTTTTGAACTGAAAAATAAATTTTTGATTCTTAATGTGGTTTTGGTTATATCAAGTACGACATACGATAAAAATTTGGAACAGGGAAAAATAAGAACAGTTGTCAGATATTTATGTTATTTCTTTTATAGTGCTGCAAAAGAAGCTGCCGCAAAAATAGATGTAGGAAATACAATTACATGGAAAATGGTGAAAACCCATACTAAAACATTTGCATTATTTATCCAGTTTGATGGGAAACTGATGTCAAAAAAGAAAAGAGTTCATAAGCAAGGAAGAATTCGGAGAGAAGTTTTTTTTCTAACAAATAGTATCTCTATATAGAAAATTATTATCATGAGGCTTTTACATCAACAAATTTGAGTAATTAAAAAAGTTTTTGATATACAAAATTCGACACAAGTAGTTTTGTCTTTTCCCTCTTCATTTTCGTGTTATTTTAACCATTTCAATTTTAAAATAGAAAAATCGAATGTTGCATTATGAATCAAACTTCTCAGCCTTAATTATTTACATATTTCATATTTTTTTCCTAAGTACGATTGGGCAATATTAACATATTTGAAGTTGCATGTGAAAAAAAATATAGACCTGGGGGTCGTAACATAAAAAGTACTTAAGGAGGCTGGGGGGTCAACAAATTAATCACAAATTAACCACCAGATTTAACATATTTTAAGATACGGTATCTTAAGCCGTCAGCTTTCATTTGGCAAAGAAAAAATTCATACATTTTAGTTTTAAAATTTGATCATTTTGTATATCTTTATATGGACCTCTTCTTTTAAAGGAGATCGAAATAGTCTGAAAATGGCTGCCACCCCCCAGCCTCGTTAAGTCTAAGACCATACTAAAGTAAAACATAAGTACATTATTTGTCTTAAGTCCGTATCATAAAGGATGCTAAGAAATACAAATCTTAGCAAAACTTAGGCGATCAACATAGGTGACATAAGTGCGTGTTATACATAACATGAACACATAATACGTAAAACTGTTAAAATTTAACGATGATTATTGTAATTATTTCATTTGTTATTAATTAATAAGATACTCTAATACCTCTTCAAGTCAATAAATAGCAATTATGTCTTTTGTACATGTATATAGCAATTTAAACATATACATGAAGCAAAATAACCCTATAGGATATACATGTGTGTACATTAATTATGATTGAAAATCAGTGGCAGGTTAACTTGGCATGTAATCACAGAGAAACTAAGAGTAGTATGCAGAGGTCTGTGAATAAAGACACAATTAAACACTATTCACAATAGATATTAGAAGTTAAGTTCGAATACACAATTATTACACGAATGGCGTCTGCTTATATATTTCTACAAAGTGGGAGGAAAAATAACGATGCTCTGAGGGGGTAGAAGGCTGTAAAATTAAAAAGGACTCTCAAGCCCGGATTACATTGATACATGGAGGTTTTATAAGCGGGGAGTAGGAAAATTAAATCAAGAAACGATTTTGGCCAACGTTATTCTCCAAAAAGAATTTGAAATATATTAAGTATTTAAGTGTACATGACGTCTATAAGGAAAAAAATGCTTTCTTTTGAACTGAAAAATAAATTTTTGATTCTTAATGTGGTTTTGGTTATATCAAGTACGACATAAGATAAAATTTGGAACAGGGAAAAATAGAAACAGTTGTCAAATATATATTTCATTTCTTTTATATTGCTGCAAAAGAAGCTGCCGCAAAAATAGATGTAGGAAATACAATTACTTGGAAAATGGTGAAAACCCATACTAAAACATTTGCATTATTTATCCAGTTTGATGGGAAACTGATGTCAAAAAAGAAAAGAGTTCATAAGCAAGGAAGAATTCGGAGAAGTTTTTTGAACAAATAGTATCTCTATATAGAAAATTATTATCATGAGGCTTTTACGTCAACAAATTTGAGTAATTAAAAAAGTTTTTGATATACAAAATTCGACACAAGTAGTTTTGTCTTTTCCCTCTCCATTTTCGTGTTATTTTAACCATTTCAATTTTAAAATAGAAAAAAATCGAATGTTGCGTTATGAATCAAACTTCTCAGCCTTATTTACATATTTTATATTTTTTTCCTAAGTACGATTGGACAATATTAACATATTTGAAGTTGCATGTGAAAAATATATAGACCTGTACAAAAAGTATTGTATTGAGTTATAAACAAGTACCATGCGAGATTCTTCTAACTTGATTTTTTCCTTCATAATCGTTCTAAGCGTTTTGGGATTTATAAACTTTATCTCTATTATGTTACATGGCTCGAGGCGCGTATGCGCGACAGAAGCAACCTTATAACAATATTTTGCATTACTTTTTTGTTTATTGAATGGTTCTATTGCTCAATTGAATGATTGTAATTTTCCCATAAGCATGGCCGTGACCTGTAATCAGGTGAATATTTACTCAACTTACACTGATGGCATAACGGTTAAGCAATTTACACTGTCCATTCAAAAATGTTAGGTGAAAATCTATGGCTAATAGAATAGAACCTTGCAACAAATAAAGGTGACATGAAGGTATATTAACAGTATGTATCTGAATAAAGGATCAAACAAACATTTATATGCAATGAGAAAATAAGAAACACAGGGTAATGCATAAAAAAAGAGGCCCCTTGATGCAAATGCATTTTGGAAA